>NW_020956085.1:175512-216106 GCF_003031625.1 Empidonax traillii
CTCCCCTCCCCTCCCCTCCCCTATGACATCCCTCCTATATATGCATGATTTTCAATGGTGCATATTTCTGAAGCCCTAAAATGCATTATGTATGGGTGATGTGGGCAGAACATAAACTGGATTTCTGCAGGAACTATGGATGTGACAAAGGACGAAGAGGAGAACTGAACTTTGTTGGGATAAGGGATCTGTCCACGCTGGAATGCGTGGGATTTTGCAGCAGCTGGAATTTAGGTGCTAGACAATTCAGCAGGAAAACTCCACCTCTGTATTCAAAGGGGCTAATTCTGATGCTTCCCAAATAGCCTGCATAAGAAGTCATCCTTGAACGTCATCGCAAATGTTGCCACCCTAGAGACTAATAGAATGAAGCTGAGACATCGATACATTTTAATCTGTGAAATTCAACAAGCTGCTTCTGTGAATAATAATGCTTCTTCAGCAAATGAGTGCAGAGAAGAGGATATTTAAGATGGGATACTGAATCATGTAGACACCCCATCGCTGAAAGGACCATGGCTTGAGATGAGAGTAGGAATCACCTGGCACAGTGCACGGCTCTGTACGCAGACCTGAACACAGGGTGCGCACTTTTGGCTGTGTTTCATGAGGCAGCAGCCCCAACAAGGACCACTTAGTGTGTCCTTAGAGTGTCCAGTTAAGGGCAAGCTGAAAATAAACCTCCTCTACAGTGCACCAGAGGAGGAACGAATGTGATCCAGAAAGAGGGAAGGAAAAGAGCAGTACTAAGGACAGGTACATAATAGGTCCAGTTCTTGGGCCCCATTTCCCAAGCATGTTGGAGAAATCAGGCATCAGAAGGTACATGTCAGGTTGCAGAAAAACATCTACAGAGGAAGAAAGGAGAGAAGCCAACTTCACTTGTAAGATAAATTTAAGATGCAATCTCATCACAGTCTGTAAGGGCCTGCACAAGTAGGTAATTTCTGATCAGAGACAGCTCTGTCATTTGGCAGAAATGCCAAAGAAACCCAGTGACCGAAGGCAGAGCAGATGAAGAGCAGACACATGGTGTAGATTTTTAAAAGAGATCGTGATGAACGCTTTTCTGCAGTTGTAATGGATTCTCTATTACATGAAGCCCTTTCTTAAATTGAGGCTAGCTACCCCTAAAAGCTATGTGCTTTACCTCAACTGAGACATTATGAGCAAAGAGAGGCTCTGCAGACAGCCTGCCAGGGGCTGCCTGAGACATATCAGAGATGACTTGTTGATGGTCACATAGTCTCTTCCAGTATTAAAACGCTAAGCACACTGAAGATGTCAGACAACAAGGTCTGCTGCCAGCAAGCTCTGATGGATATTCAGGAAACAGTCCTTTTGGGATTAGTCTTTTTTCCTTCAAAGCAACCAATTCAGTAGCATGCACACACTGCATCCAAAACTAATTTTTCATATGGCCCAGCGGGATCTGCCTCAAATCCAGATGGTGCAGTGGGCTGTTTTTGACAAAGACCAGCTCATGATGCTGCTATAAGATGTGCTGTTTCCCTCCACACAATGCCTGTCTCAGTAATGTAGTTAAACATGATGCCCTATTTTGACCAGCACACTGCATACTTTTGCTCTACCACAAGCAGTAGGAGTTCACCTCCATGCAGCAGATGTCAAAGGCAGCATGTTGGATGGTGACTGTCACACCAAAAGTGTAGTTTATCACTACTCTGCCTCAACACACTTACTCATCACTGAGCAGCATCTCACTGATGATCTCTTACTTAGGAGTTGATGTCTCTAAAGCCTGTTGCCATCATGGATTCTTTGTCCTAGCAACGTACTATTTATTTTTCTGTTTATTTATTTCTTTTAACATTTTGAGTTTTGCAGTTGATCTCCTTCAGTTTTAAAGGTATTTAATTGATCCACAATCCACTAATTCTGACCAGCTCCAGCTCCTCTTGTTTCCCCAACTCCCAGTCTAAAACTTGCCTTATCAGTTAAGTAGCCAGCCTTGCAGAATGGGCTCACAGAGGTCTCTCCTTGCTTGGAAAGCTTTTCATATATAACTTTGCAAAACCAAAACACATCAGGGGCTAAAAAGCTGGATGCAGCTGTCCAAGCCCTTTCTCCCTCCTGTCCCCCTGGATTCTTATCATATCCCTTGTGATATTTTCTAGACACAAACAGGCAGTCTGCCTACAGCTCCTCAGTAACTTGCATCTAGCTCATTGCCACTGGAGAGGGATTACTGCAGACAGCAATAAACAGATCCACACTAAAAAGGCCAGCTGCCATAGTCCCTATATCACATCCTTCTCAGTAATCACAACCATAAGTAAACATCCCCAATATTTGTATGAGTGCTATGGGGAAGGCACATGCCTACTATGGCACACTCATGGCTTTGCAGGTGGGTCAACAACTGCTACAGAGAAGTGACGCTCAGCAGCTTCTGCTGTCAGCTGTTGAGATGAGTGCAGTGCAGTGAATTCAATGCACTCCATTGACGCTGTCCTTTGTAGCATGGGGCATCACTCCTGCTCAGCAAGACGAAGACCTCCACTGTCTGCAGACACAGGTTACTGCCAGGGGAACCAGACTGCATGGTTCCTGCAGAGCAGATGGTCTTGGGACTGTCTGTTAAGGAGAGTTAGGGAGATACCCCTCTTCACTGAGCCACTTCAGCAGGGAGAAGGTGCTCAAGCTGGGGCGGGTGGGGTGGCCCTTCACAACTGTCCTCTTTTCACTTCAGGGTTCACACAGCTCCCTTTGTGCTGTAGTCCTCAAAGAGGCAGGCCCCATCTCCATCTTCTGTAAATGATATCATGAAGCTCATCCAGAGCTTCTGTCACTTACAAGGCTGGAGCCCAGAGACCTCACTGCAGAGCACTAGTCTGAAATCTCAGGGAAGTGATGATGAAAAGGAGAATTGCCATGGGCCCTCGCAGTTATTAGCAAGATTCATAGGAGGGCACTTGGAGACTGCTGAAGGTGACTTCCCAGCCATGCTCCTTTCACCTAGAGCTGGCTAATAGAGGTTAATATCCCTTGGCAGAGCTCAGTGTATCCAGACTTGAGAGGCTTCTCCTTTAAAGGAGAAAAATAAATCAAATGCAAATGAAGTGTAACCACTCTTGTAATCTGTTCCTGTGAATGGAATAATGTTCCTGTGAAGGAACTTAGGGATATAAAGTATGTCCTGTGGGGTCAGATCATTGAGCAGCATGACTGTATATCTGAGCAACCAAGAGAAACTAACACAACATACAAACTTGAATGGGTCTAAGAGTCAAAATATCTTCAGTATTTTCCTGTGCCCTTACCCTATGTCCCTTCTTCACTCTACATGTTTTTCTGAGCATGTGCCATGGGACAAAACCCCAAATATTATCTTCCCAGATCCACTACATGTCCCTAGATGAGCTTGGGCAGAACATTTATTGCCTTGTTTTCTTCCATTCCTGAGGTACGGAATGGAAAAAATACTGTTCACCCACTTCACAGGAGTGCAACCATGGCCAGTGAATTAGTGAAAACAAGGTACAAGACCCTGTCTTTGCTCATGTTGCAGAGAAGAGGGGTTGGCTGGAACAGGATCCACCTTCTATCTCTACACTTTTATGCTGAGGTCCAAAGGATGTTTCACAACAGAATCCAGTAATTTGTAGGGAAACAAAAGAAGAAAGGTATAGCTTGAAAGCACTACATTTCCTTTCTTCTTTTACTCCCCAGAACATTCTAGTTATTTTGTTTTCAGAGACTGTTTCAGAAATTGCTGGGAAAAAGAGCAAGGGTTTTCAGAGAGAGCGCAGATGTATTCTTTTATGTGACACATATGAATAATTTAATTTGTTGCCATGAATAGCTTGGGTTTCTCTAAATAAGCCATCTATCTAGAGGTTAGGAGGGAAACTAGCAGTAATATGGAGTAATATAGGAGTGTAATATGACAAATGATGTTTCTGGATAAAAGATGGCACTGCATTTATACATGAACTCTGAGAGAAGGGTATTTCAGCTTGTAACTCATGTCATATTTCACTGCCGCCTCACTGGGCAAGTTGTCTGTCTATGAGTTGTGGCATAAAGAACTCATAAGATATTTATAAGGGATCCAGAGATACCTAAATAGGAAATCATTTGATTTCAGAGATAGGCACCAAAGAGAGCAGTTTAAAGCCCTGACAGAATGTGCAGCCTTCTGCTTTCATGCTTAGTAATTGCTGGAGCAAAGCAGGGATGTATATGTTAATGAGATCTGCTCCAGAAATGTTTTTTCCCTCCAGACAATTATGATTTTCTTAGGCAGACTGAATAACATCATACGAGGACCTGAGAAATAATCCTAGTAAAAACAAACTCCAATAAGTAAGTTAAATGTGCCCATATTTTTGCAGTGATGTGTAGGACCCTGCTTAGAATGTCTCCTGCTATATCTCCCAAGTTCTTTGGAGTCCCCAGGCTCGGGGAAGGAAAGAAGGTGTCTCCTTCTAGGCAACTTGTCAGTGACATGCTGAGCTGGATACACACATCCTGAAAAGGATCACAGGTAACAGAGCAGCAACCCCTGCAACTTGTCTGGATAAACTCTTCAAACCAAAAGGAAATCACTGTCGTTCAAACCAGCTGGGTTTTTCAGAACCTTTCTCTACTGCAAAGTTTTGTGCAAGAGAACAGCAACCTTTCTGGTTATCAAGAGCCCTGCTCTCTTCAGAAACAAAATCCTGGCAGAAACAGTCTGACCAGCAATATTTTCTGCATGTGTCCCTCCTGAAGAGATTACATGGCGGGGGGGGAGGGGCTCACTACAAAATGATGAGTTCAATTTTTTGGCATTTCTAAGAAACTAAATATCCATTCTGAAAGACCCTAGGCAGGCACTCTGCTATAAGACAGGCAGTGCCAGTGAGATATGGGGGAAGAGAAATGACTCACAACCCCACGGTTTTTCTGTCTTCAAGAAAGCATTTTACTGAGATGCCTAAGTTGGGAATCCACTTGCCTTGCGTTGACACGTGGAGAGCAGGAGGTAGCCCTCAGTTTTCAAGGTACAACAGCTCTTCTGCACAAAGCTCCCTTATTTCTTAATGTTTTCAAAAAGGGGCTGTTTTTATAGTTTACCCCCGGAAAGAAGTCACAAAGCAAATACTTTAGAATAAAAAACCCTTACAAGAACTGAGCCCTGAACTGGTACTGCACTATGCAGCTCCCATGCTTTGATGAGCTGTGGCATGACAGTCAATGCAGCATGATATGCACCAACGTCTGCATCCTCAAGGGTGGAATCAAATCCTTTAAGGCTCTCACAGTGGGGAAGCAAACATTGCACCTCTGCTATATCACCTCTCCCATTGCTCCCCTTCTAACTTCTACTCTCAGTCCTGGTATTAACCCTCTCCACTCCACTTTGAGTCTGTTAGCAACTTTAAAGGTATTTACTTCTTTTCAGTAACTGCTGGGGAAAAAAATCTTACTAGTGGGACACACTTGTGCTGTGTGATTCAGGTGCTGTTTTTCTCATTTGGACATAAACCCAAACTTTTATGTAGTAAACCATCTGGCATGGTTCACTCCCTTATTCTGCTGCCCTTAAATACTTTTATTCCATTCCTGATGTCTTAATGCATGACATTGGGTCTCTAAAGAACCTCTGTATCAGCCAAGCCCAGGAGGCCCTCATGCATCTGGCCACAATGACCACATACGAACCAGAGGAGCACAGCACAGCAGTCACCTTTTTTGCTGGTCTTGTGCTACCAAATGTATCTCTCCTCTTCTATCCATCTTTCTGCATGACCAGCTGCATCTGCAAAATTTGGACCTTCCTGGAATGGAAGTTACTCCTCATGCTGAGATCCCTTGTGCTGAGTGCAGCAGGTTGATCATTTGGATCTGGTTCATGGAAAAGTGTGAAAATCACAGTGCTGTACAGGGTTGGCCAAGTAGCACAGCAATGAAGATGTATACCGGGCTCAAAGCAGAGGCTTCTGGCAATGCATGGGGTTTCAACTAACCAGGTTCTTACCCAAACATGCCTTGTTTTCTCTTCCCTTGCTCTGTTCTCCTAGTGGAGAAGAAACCTTGACAGAGAGGAAGATGCATGGGTGGCGTGTACTTTATGAATGTCTTCCTCTTCTGAGCACTTTGTACGTGGAGATCAGGATGATTGTCCATACACCCCTCTGTTTATTAGGGCAGTAACATCCCAAAGAGTTAAGTGAGGCTGGGAATCCACGATGCCAGATACAGTACACCCACTTAAGAAGTGACATGCATGACTTCAGAAGGCTACAGTCCAGAGAAATAGGTTAGAAAGAAGAAGGAACCCCAGAAAATGATCACAACATGGTACCAAAATTTGCAAACACTGTCTCCTTTCTCCTAAGATCTGAGAAAGGCAAGGAAGCTCTACAGCTGGTTTTTTAAACACAAATGTTCTCCATGAAAAGCTGATCAAGCTCCTACAGTACTACTTTGAAGAGACTGAGGGTTCTATATTGCAAAGGCACTTTAAAAATCCCATCAAGAAAAGCATTTTTGGTATAAAACATTTTTCCTTATCCTGCTTATTTTCCCAGTCTTTTTTTAGCTTGTTCTCCAACAGCTGGCTAAGGAAGGAAGGTCTTGTTGATTTGGATTGAGAAGAGGGGGATTTTTTTTTGCTGCCTAAGTGTCAGGCCAGATGTGTCAATCACACCATTAGGCAATTCTGTGTGCTGCAGTCACTTGTATTACTACTGCACAAGAGAAACTGGGGCAGAAAGACAGCAGCTAGGGATTTTGTTTTGATTAAGAAAATTATACTTCCCACAGTCAATTCTGAAGTGCTGTAGAAGGGTGCGATTTGAGCTAACACTCTCAGATGCCTCAGAAGGAAAACTTTTTGTTTCCCTGTGGAGGCATTACTGGCACACACTGGGAAAAACACTTCTCTCTTCCATAGTCTGCCCCATTACTTTACAGTGAGCAATTAAGGAAGCACGGGAACACAGAAGAAAACATTGTATTTGGATGTAATGAAGTGTTTCACTCCATCAGAAAAATATCTTTTATTTCAGAGACATGGGATTCCTTGCAGCTTGAAACCCAAGGGCTGCTAATTCTGAGTTCACTTAGAGACAGAAATGTTATGTGTCTGAGCCAGTGTGAAAGACTGGATTCAAATCTCACTGGATTATTTACTGGGTCAGAACAAACAGTGTATGTGGGGGGGAAGAAACATGAGAGCAATAATTCTCTATTGTTTAGTAATTTTCTATAAGCCTTTACAATGTAAGTTTCTGTTAAAGTAGTGACGCAATAGCAAATTTCTGAATCCTTTAGTTAAAGCAGTGGTAACTTGAGTATCCAGGTTTTGGCTAAGAGATGCTGAACAAAGGTGCTTTATAACCATCTCTAAATACGCTGCTCAACGGACAAGTTCAAGTAAAGTTCAAGCTCCAAACAACCATCAGAGTATGAATTTTATAAGGGAAGTAGTGAATATGTAAGATATTTACTAAGTATGTAAAATTATAAGTAAATATTAGATATACTGAGCCAAGAAGGGACATACACATGATTAGAGGAGCAATCCTCCTGTGTGTCCAGCGCTGATAGTAAAGGAATGCCTGACCACTAACACTCACAAATTGAATATTAGGGGTTTTTTTATTGCCAATTTACGGTAACAGGCCAGGCTGAAGCCCATATGGCAGGGCCGGACATGGCAGCCCCAGAAGGGAAGCCGTACAACAGATCTGTCAACCACAGGCCTGGCTGGTAGCTCACGCACACCACGCCCCCTTGAGCCTCTGATTGCCTGCACCACCCCTCACTCTGGCCTGGAGGGCTCTAAGTGGTCAGTGAATGAGACCCTGGGAGGGGTGGCCACAGTGGCCAGACCATATAAATACAAGGACACAGAGCCCCCACCTCCTTTCTCTCTCTTCTTTGGCCATCATCATGTGAAGGATTCTCAGCAGTAACTATTTTTCTCTTATTCTAATCTCTTTCTTTACTCCTTCTCTTTTCTTCTCTCTCTTTACTCCTGTTTCTTCTCTTAACCTCTTTTTTTTTCTTTACTTTTTCCCTAATCTTGTTTGAGTAACTTATCACATGATGGGTTGTACTAAGCTGGTGTGTAAATTGGGTGGAATGCTTTCTCTTGGTTGTAGTTGCCTAGTGAACCTTTTGCCAAAATGCCTATTTTCTCACCGAATTAAAAGAAATCCCTTGGGAAATCATATATAGCACTTTATGTGATCTCGAGGTATTAAAGAACTGAAAGGCTTTGCAAAAATTCAGTGGTTAATTATTTTTGAGCCTTAAATATAAGTAATACTCCCAGCAAAGCTTGAGTCTTCAGGACTTGGATCTTACATGAAGTATGTAAAATATTCTGCTCTTCTGCTCTATGCCCAGTTCAAGTTAGGTGAAGGGAACAGAAGACGTTGGCCTGCTGAGTAAGACAAGCTCCATGTAAGTGGACAGATGCTCCCTGCCCTGACCTTACACAGTATTTAAGCACATGAGTCTTCTTCAGTTTCTGACCAGTCCATTCAGATGCAGGAGGCAAATGCTGATCTCCATTAGGGCCAGTGGGAATTTTGCCATTGGTATCCACAGAGTTGGGACTTTACCCAACAAATAAGAATGAGTGATCATTCACTGTCTGGTCGGAGGAGAAAGTGATAGAACAGATCCCATGCAGACTAGCTTACAAAGCAGCTGATCTGCTGCAGATCAGCTCCTGGAGGCTTAATCTCATATATGCCCTCCTCCTCCCAACCTTCCCCACATATCCCAAATGACATCTGACCTCTAGCTCCTGGAAATCCTCCTCTTCCTCAACGTCATAGGAGAGGGTGTGAATCTTGATGTCATCTGCTGACAGATCAATGAACTTGCTGTCTGGGTACTCCAGGCTGTCTTTGGTGGGAGAGCGGTCCTCGATGAAGGTAGTTTCACAGCACTCCGAGCCAATGCTCTCACCCCATGAGCGCAGCATATTCTCAGAGTAAAGGATGATGTTGGGCCGGTAGTGAGACTCCACCGTCTGCTGCAGCATGTTGGGGTCCAGGAGCTGATGCACAGGGTCATTCCTGCCATTCTCCAGGCAGCCTGGAGAGGACAGGCTGCCCGCTCGGTGACTCCGTTTCTGTGGGGTCGGGTACACAGAGACCAGACCATCTCCACTCTCTGCCATTAAGTTCCTTGTATTAATTAAACCATTCCTTTTCCCAGCTTCAGTGATCTTACTGTGCATTAGGACGCTGTTCTGCTCAACCAAGCCATCCATACTAGGAGGTGTCTGAAGCAGTGGGACAGGTGGCCTTTATTTTGTTGTACCTTAGAGACAGTTCACACTGGGGCAGTGGCTCCCATTTTCCTGATGAAGAAAGGAAACCGACACCAAGGTGAGGACAAAGGCAATGCATAACATATCATGGCACTCAAATCAGCTTATCTTCCATATCATCTCAACAGGAAATAGAACCCCACATGCACATTCTTCCAATATATGCCCACTTGGAGAGTTATAAGAAATGGCAAAAATGAGCAAAAAAAACCAACCCAAAAATAAACCCACAAACCCAAACAAACAAAAAATCCCCCCAAAATAAAAGGACTGGTTTCTGTTCTCAGAAATCTGCAATTGCAAAGGGCAGGCAGCTGGTGTGTTAAGGTGTCAGTGTCTGCAGCCACCCTTCGCCCTTGGCAAGTGCTTTACTATCCTTTGGAAACTCATCCAAAGAAAAATAAGCAGGACGTGTTCTTAAAATGAACCAAAAAAAGCACCCAGGGAAGGTGAGATCAGATCTTACCCAGAGGAATTAAAAAAAATCCCAAACTCCTCTAGACAGGGTCTGAAATCCCCTGAGTTGCTCTGGGTGGCCTACTTCTTCCAATTCCTCCAAGGCTGTTCAGGGCAACAGACTGAAGGGCTGACATGGGGCTTGTCAGTGTGACCATCCCCATACAGATGCACCTGGAAAGCCTGGATGCACAGTCACTTGTGCCCCGGGAACTGGTTGTCTCCTTTTGCACAGGAATGAAAGTTCTCCTCTGTCTCACCTGAATGCCAGTCAGGCTCTGTATTGTGTGGACTGCACTATGGCATGAGAAATCAGAGGAACAGTTCAGAAGGCTAAAAAATACCTTTTTTTCCAGGCCAAACCCTTTCTCACCAGGATGCTAGTTTTTGCTAGTTTTCCTCAGAGGTGGCCAAAGGAAAATGCTTTTTGAAATACGGATGTATCTGCCACAGCAACAGTAAATACAGGGGTTTGTCTTTGTGCCTGACCACAGAAATGACAGAAATGCTCCTGGCTTCAAAGAGCTTCATACTAGATCCCCTAAGGCCAAATTATTAAAGTAGGATTACCTATCCCCAGTGTGCTGTCTGGAGGAAACCAAGAATGACACATACAAACACACATACATATGTATTATTTTTACTTGATGCATTCTCTCTATTTCCCTTTCATATCAGACAGCCTCTAACAGAGCAACGTCTAGGAAAAGCTTAATTTTATTTTCTATAAGTAACTCCAAACTTCAAATACCAGCAGTCTCCCATTTGAATGCAAGAGATATCTAAACCATTCAAAGAGCTGGTCTTCTGTTCTAACACTATTAATGAAACAAAAACCACGTCTAACGTACAAGAGAGCTCACATGTTTACATTCACAGCACTTGATTTAACATGCAGAAAACCCATTTGATTGTGTTGTGAAATAGTTCGGTGCTTCTCCTAAGCTAACCAACAGGAAAGCTACACAGCAGAAAATACACAGCTCTCAGCCTCAAACCTGGGGAACCTGTGAGCAAAAATTAAACCAATTTGCAGATGAGCTTGGAAGCTTGGTTTCACCAAAGGGTTAGTCCAAAAGCCATTTGCACCAGATAAAATTGAGAGCGGATGCCATGCCTTTCCAGGAAAAACTCATTTCCATATGCAACCATGCTTGTGCTAAATGAATATAGGACCGCGCCCTCTTCCTGTTCCCAGTGGGGGGTGGCATCAGGCCATGTCAGCACAGAGGTACTGGTGTGAGGTGGAGCTGCTTTTGGAAGAAGCAAGCAAAGTTCAGCAGGCAAGAGTGGGTATCAGCACATTGGCCTCAGGACTGGTGCTTGCGGAACAAGAACCTTCCACCTGCTGCTCCCCACTGAGTGCTGGCAGCCGGTATGATCTCCTGTGGGCTGCTACAGAGATTATGGGGGACCCAGCCACAGCCTCAACTGGGGAACACTTGCTGCTTTACCCAGCTAAGTATGTAATCCAGGTAGCAGGATCATTCTGCTATGCCTCCCATAGCTTGCCCACAAACTTTCTACTTCTTCCTCCAACCTCTCCCAAAAGAACAAAATGAAAGTACATCATTAGTGGCAGAAGCTGAGAAAAAGTCAACAACTGAAGAGCAAGTTTGTGGACTTTGCTCAGTTCCCCCAAGCTGGTTTGAAAGTAAAAGACTTCCTGATGTGTGACACCAACAATCAACTCCCCTGAAGCCAGAGAGACTTCACCCAAAACTGCAAACCACCTCACAAGGCCTGCCATTTGTCCAAGCAAACTGAAACGGTCAGCAGGAGCATGCCACAGATGTAGCAGAAATTGGAAGAAGATACACAGATCAACACGTTGCCTTCCACAAAAATGTATGAAGAGGTCAACAGTTTGCCACTGCATCAATGGCTGCAGCAAAACCTGGGCCATAGGGGACAATGCTTCAGTATGCTAAAGTGACTTTTTGCTCTTCCAAGTAAACTACAGCGGGTTTCATAGGGCAACGCAACTAGCTCACACTGGGAAAATTAGGAATTCATGCATTAGTGATAGCTACAGGTTTCATTGCTAACAGAGGAAGTAAAAAGACCTCCTTGCTATTTTAGTCTTGCTAATACGCAGCAAATCCAGGAGCACTTCAGAATATTACTGGGATGACAGTGTCACTGTCACAGGACTGCCCCATACAATCCCTTCCTCTTTAGTGATCATCAGCTTATATGATGCAGGAGCCAAGTCCCTGGTTAAAAGGAGGCTCAAGACTCAATATTGTTACAAAAGGTGATTTTGCTCCAAAGCATTTGGAGTGATTGCAGACAAGAGTATGAAAAATACTTAAACCAGGGCTGCTCTTGACACTATGAATGACGTCTCTATCATCCCAAGAAACTGAGAATCACTATGTTACAGACTTATATTGCCTGGCTTCAACCTGTGCCCTCTCCAGATAACACTTACTCTGAAGTAAGTAAGTTGCATGCCTGATCTGAGAAGCCCAAAGAGAAAAACCACCCTGGTTTGGCAGGTAAGAGAATTGAGCAGCATGAACAAAACTGATGTGGGACCATTCAGCCTATGGACAACAGAATTCATCCTGGCATCCTTCACTTATTAGACAGGATAGAGCAATTCGTGTTCCTCAGTCCTACCAAGGATTTATCTGGCAGCTGCTTACCTGCTGTGCATTTAAACCAGCCTTGTAAACCAGTCCTGCAGATTCTGAGAGAGACCTTCCCTTAGGGATGGGGGAGAAGGAGAAGAAAACATCTGAAAAGAGGCAAGGAGAAGACAGGGAGATCCTTCCCCCACAGAGTTCGTCCAATAATAGAGATAATGCATTGTCCAAGACATCCTTCTCAGAGTCTCACATAGCAGTGCAGCTAGCATGCCTCAGGGAAGGTCAGCAGAGAGATGCATATGGCAGCATGCAATCAAACAGAGTTATTTAATCCTAGAGCCATTTCCATCTGTAACTGGCTGGCTACTTTACCAGAACCTGACCCAATGCTCTCAGCCCTGCAAATGTATTGCTTAAAGGTAAGAGGCTGGTAAGTCTCTTATGCCTTTTGATTATGCTACCTTAAAGGGGGGGAGGGGGGGGGAGGAAATAATAAATAACAATAATAATAGCGCTAATAATGAGGCATTGATTTTTCTTTTCTGGGTGAAATTCATGAGTGGCTGGCCATTAGGTTTAAATCAATAGTATCTTGATTGCCAGTGCATTTTGATGCATAGCTGAAACAAGGTCAATTGCTGTCCAGGGAAACAGTTGAGGTACTGAGAAATCCTTCATCAATGAAAAGGCAGGATTAAGAGCATTGTCAGCCTGTGAGATACTGGATTATTATATTAATTATTGGCCTGGTCCAACTCAAGTGTATGCATGGGTCGAATTTCATGAAGGTGAAATAGTGCCCTGGTCCATGCGTCAGCCCCCTGGAGCCTCCTTGGCCACCCCCAGAGCAGCTGTCAGTCACTGGCACACTGGGAACCAGCCTACACCCCATCCTGGAGCCTCAGTTCAGCTCCCATTTCACCTACTGCAGACACCTGAGCATGTTTCTTGGGAGAAATTAATTGCAGATACGCAAGGTGCGCAGGTCCGGTGGGCTCAGTCTCCCTTCGGAGTCACAATACCCCTCTAAAACACAAGACAGACCTCTCAGCTTAATACTAACCTTTACAGGAGTGAAGCAGGTGAAATGAATCCCTCAGGTACAGATGCAGGTGCGACAGAGAACGGCACATGGTCACGAGTGATGCTTAGGGGCAAAAGGCAGCAAGTGCTTCTGCAATGGCTCAGGGCCTGTGTCCTGCCTGCAGGGACTCCTTGGACATGGATTCACTCACTATACTTTCACTAAGGGCTTTCTCTCATGTGACCTGGGCCAGGCTCACATGCCTGTGACTCACAGGCAGGTCCTAAAATTAAGATTGCCCCAATTTCCAGGTTAACTGCAGCCCAGAATCTCCAGATGGCAGTGCGCCTGAGAAGATAACCTCTAACAGACCACCTGAGGAAACTGGAGGATGCCTTCTCTGCAGGGCTTCAATACTCAGGAAAAAGGCTTCTCTCATTACCTAGGACTGCAGTGAGGTTTCAGAATGATGCTGACAAGAAAATGAAACTCACCAGAGCCCTCTCAATAAGAGAGCTGTTTGGTCTGCTCCAATATGCAGAGTTAATTTAACTGGTTTTATTCAGGTTTCATCTGTCTGCAGTTTCAATGTGTCCCAGAAATCAGTCACTGGTACTAAGGCTAACCAAAATAATTCTGCATTTTCAGACTTAAAGCAGGAACCAGAAGGGAAAACCGAGTTCCAACAGATAAGTACATCAACCTTCAATCTAATGTTTACCTTGGGGATTAGAATTTTTTACCCAGGTCTCTAGTATTAAAAGTGAATTCATTATTATTGTAAACTTTACTCCTTCCAATTTCTTGCACTTCTTCCCCCCCCCTCTTTTTTTATTTTAGAAAGAAGCAGTGATCAGTGCCAAGATATTTAGTCTGCAATGCTGTGGTTTATTAAGCTATCACTTGTGTTACAGCAGAGCCCAGCTACAGTAGCTGCAATGAGAGCTACGCTCTGCTGGGTGTTCTGCAGCCTCCTGCTCTGATGACAGTGGCTGACAAACTAATTAAGAAACGGGTGTGAGACAGAGAAATGCCAGCTGTAGAGAGAACAAGGGGAGAACAGCTAAATGCTGTGCCCCAGGTTCTGGCAGACAAGAAGCAGAAGCTAGCTCTGTTACTGCCCACCATTCCAAAACTCCTTTGCTCTCCTGTGACCTGGCAGGATGCTGTTTTCCTCCTCTTTCCACAGGACTTTACACAGCTCAAGCATAGCCTAAGGGTGTTTCAGCCTTCTGGAGATCCCTTTCATGTACCCAAAGTCCTGCGTGAACAAGCAATTCAGGAACTCTGAATTCAGAAACCTTGAATTCTGAACAAGCAACTCAGTTGAAATAGTAGACTATGGCTGACAAGTCCAAGCCGTCTTCTCACAGCAGACCAGAAAGACACTCATTCAGCCAGACCAAGCACTACAAGCCCAACAGCCTGGTTTATTGGCAGGAGATGAAGGAAAGTCACGGTGAGGCTGAAGGCAGAGTTCCTATCTGCTGTCAAGTCTTGCAGCTGTACCCGCTGCCATTTCCTGCAGATCGTCAACCAGGAGAAAGGACTCAAAAATCTCATGTGCTTCTGCATGGGAGTCTTGGATATCAACGGAAATCTTTTCCCCACGAAGACAGTCAAGCATGGGAAAAGGGTGCCCAGAGAGGTCCTGCAGTCTCCATCCTTGGAGATTTCCAAGACCCACTGAGCAGCATGGTGTGACCCCATAGATGACCCTGCTTTGAGCATGAAATAGAACTAGAGACCTCCTGAGGTTCCTTCAACTTACTTATCCTACGATTCAACTCCCTCTGATCCTTACAGATTCCCAGCTGTCTCCTACGCTCCCAAAAAGACATTCACTGCTCCCACATCCCTCTGCCAATCCCTCAGTGATTCTAATTCTAACACAGCACGGAAAGAGGCGTCAATAACGACCCTTCACAGGGCTGTGCCACCACCAGAAACTGATTCAGCCTCATGACTGCCAGATTCAACAAAATGCCCCGGGCCTGATGTTGGTTCTTCCACTGCCAAGACAGAGAAAGAAGAGAGGAGAAAGCTTTCTTGAAGAGCAGGAAAGTCAAATGGTGAGCGCTGCAGCCTGAAAAAGGACACATCAAGAGAGGTCTGGAGGTTGCAGGTTTCCTGGCACAAGCTTTCATGTAAGAGGGAGTTTTTAATGCCCAACACAATAGGCTTCAGCATGGTTTGAGGTATTTCAGACATTTAGAAACTGCAACAACAAACACGGACCATTGCTTGAGAGAAATCACAGACAATAAATGGATCTGGAGAGCTGATTACAAAGTGAAATATTTAATGAAATGAAGGGAAAAATATTTCCCACTTGTATTTTTTCTTCTTTGATTTAGCTGGGCTCATTAAAGTAGGTTTTGTTTTAAGGGAATGCTGTATTTCAGCAGCTGAAATTCCTTTTGCCCTATTAAGTAAACTACAGGGAATTTTATAGGGCAGTGCAACTAACTCACATTGGGAAAATTAGGAATTCATGCATTAGTGATAACTAAAGGTTTCATTGCTAACAGTGGAAGTAAAAAGACCTCCATGCTATTTTAGTATTACCAATATGCAGCAAACCCACTGTGAAATGTGGGCATGTCCTTCCCTGAAGAGGAGGAACTTGGAGTACAATGAAACACCCAAGGTCATGTTGAACAGAGTAGAAGAGTTGGAAATAAAATCCAGGTCTCTTGATTGCCTGTCCAGAGATATATTTAAATGTGGAAACAATTACCATATGCGTATTAGATCTGCCTGAATAATTGATTGCTTAATTCAGTAACTTAACTAAAGAACAGAGTGGGAGAGCAAGGAGGAATTACCTTGCATTGACCTAAAACATAAAATGTTATCCCTGCAACAAAATATTTCCTCTTGAGCAGATGGAAGCATCTTGCCTGAGCCAAAATGTAATGTTTTGTTTATTTATTTTTATTTGAACAAACTGGTTTTTAATTCAAGTTGTCTCTAATTAAACAAACAAAACAAACAAACAAAAAATACATTCAGGCTTTTCTAGCAATCTTCCTTCCTGACTTTGTCAACCTTGACTCTTTGTGGAGGTCAGTCTGAATTCACAACTTTCTTCCTTCAATGACAAAACTGCACTTTCCAGATAATAAATAACTGACCTGACTAACAGCACCTTGCTGTGATGTAAACAACCCTGCCTCTTATGGAAGGCACCAGAGTAAAAACACCATGACACCTGTACAACTTACGGCAATTACTTTGCAAAGTGAAAGCAGTCAAAAAGTCAGGCTCTGTGCATTTTTCAAGCAAGACATTCATTTCAACAAGGCAGTTCGGGAAAGCTCAGTGTCAGAAACCTATTATCAGCTCCCTGACCACATCTGAACATGTGAAAGCTAAGAATCAGCTTTGACCATGTGGCTGGTGAGCTCAGTGTGAAACTATAAAACACCTGGATCCTGCCCTAACACTGCATCTCCACAGGAGCAAAGCCTTTTGTACATGTGGCAGACACATGCTTCTCTTGTGTTTTCTTCTCTCTTGACTGTAAATATGTACCCTCCACTCTGAGCTTGGCTATCCAGTAGCACACAGAGCAAAGGATGACATCACACTGGCTTGGATCACTGGATTAAGAGGCTCCCCAACACTGCAGAAAAGGATCACTTGACAACCCCAAATGTATCCAGCCTCACTTGTGAGCTCCCCTCACCCATTTCAAACAGGGGAGATTGAGTCATGAGGAGAGATTCTTGCTTTAAGACATATCTCTCCCAACAGAAGACTAAACTGACATTTCTTCTCCCTCCCTCCATCCATTCATCCGTCCATCCATCCATCCATCCATCCATCCATCCATCCATCCATCCATCCAAAAAGCTTTTCCGTAAAACTCTGTGATTATGCCCAGTGCTATAAAACTAAAATATAATTATGTTATGAATCATTATATCATGATATAATAAATAGACGCACAGAGAAATATCTCAGTTCGCTGCCTTCGGCAGTGTGGTCAGGCTGAAGGCTGCCAACCTGAAGAGCAGAAAACTGTGCTGCCTTTCACTTCCAAAGCAAGTGAATATAGCTGTTCTCTGGGGTGTATAATTGTATCCCTAATTGTTCAGAGGGTCCTCATTGAGGAAAAACTTCCCACGTGAGTACCATGACCCTCCTGCATGGAGTGAAAAGCACTCACAGCCTCTGCCCAGGAGCTGCTCTGGCTTCTGGGGAAAGTTCGACTCAGATCCACACTTATC
This sequence comes from Empidonax traillii, assembly GCF_003031625.1. Classification (NCBI taxonomy): domain Eukaryota; kingdom Metazoa; phylum Chordata; class Aves; order Passeriformes; family Tyrannidae; genus Empidonax; species Empidonax traillii. The sequence continues at coordinate 193,123 of NW_020956085.1, forward strand.
ATGCCATGTTTTGGTCCAGAACTATTGATCTTGTGGATTCAACCACGACCCATGTTTTGCAGAGTGAAGACTGATGCACAGTTGAACTGCCCGTTCCATTGCATATTTACATGATGGACAAGCTTCATGCTTAGGTGAAAAGATGCACTGTCTCAGTCTTCTTGGTCTCTGCACAGAGTCTGGATAGTTTCTGAGAGTGAGTCTAGATTTAAAGGTCTGGGAAAGGCTAAGTTATCACCAAGACCCTCTGCCTAATTTTAGTGGTGACTTGTGTTGCAACAGAATTTAAATTCTCCACCTTAGAAGATGCTACCTGATGCTCTGCCCCGTAGAAAGCCACAGCAAGGCACAGTCCCTGCTGCACAAAGTAGAGCTTCTAAAAGAACCACAAGAGTCTCTACCAGGAATACCAACATCACAGATTCACCTGGCCCTCTTGATCTGCCTGCTGGCTGACTCCAGTGCCTCCCATTTGACCTAAAATCCCTGTTTAACTGTGTTTGTGACCAGGCTGGACCACACACAGAAACATCAAAATGTGGATCCGGGACTGACCCTACTGCCCATCAGTCTCATTCCTGATGGGCAGCCAAGCCCCCAGAGTTCCTGATTCTTGCACACACCTTGCTTATCTGGCTCTGCTTGCATTCCCACACTGCATGCAGGAAGCAAAGAAGGACAAGACGCCTGCCTCGCACTTCTTCTGCACGTAACCTACCAATGCTATGCTGTAGGCTGGGGCTTTAGATATTCCTGAAGCGGGAATGATAAATAAAGAGATGACAGAACAGGAAGACAGCCTGGTGGTACCGACTTGGTGCAAAATGAAGGTTTCTCTATTTCCCACCCCAAACAAAGCACCCCAGGGTTGTAAGTCACTTTGCTCGAAAAACACTTCTGTGATACCGTAAAATTGCTAGTGCCAGTTCATTAGGGCGAGGATGATTAGATTAAGCAGCCACTGCTGGGGCAATAAAATCAGCCGTGCTTCATCAGGCGCTAGAAGAATTGCAAAGCTAGGAATGTGCTGTGGGACAAAAGCTTTACAGAATAAGTGATTTAGCCATAGCAAGACTGGTAGCTGGAGGCAGATAGGGCAGACAGAGAAACACTGAGCAGTGGCATCAGTGGGCATAGAGTGACCTTTACCGACCTTTCTTAACCCTGTACTCACCCCTCCCTGCAGAAACCAGAAGGGATAAGGGGCTGCATTAGACTCAGGGCATTGCCTGAACATGATGAAAAACCCTATCACCTCTTGCCTCTGGGAGGAGAAGGAACAAACGACCCCAGAGATTTTTATATGGGAGGCACAGACGTTTATTTGGCAGCATATCCACAACACAACACTATCTCCATGATCTTGCAAGCTACATGCAGTTGGAAGAAGAGAGATTGTTTTGTTGCAAAGAGCACAAGAATAGGAGCTGGAAGGTAGGTGGGTGGGTGATGTGGAGACAACCACATGCTGGGAGAGGACTAGATAAGACAATGCATGTAGCAGGGAGCTGCTGTGGGAGATATCCTGAAGAAGCATGCTGAGCACATCAGTCCTGCAGGACCTGACACCAGGCCAGATGTCTCAAGGAATCTAGGAAAGTCAGGTCCCTCCTAAAGGAGCTGAACTCTTTGATTATGCCTCACCTCTGGAAGTTTTCAATGTCAGATTGGATAGGGCCCTGAGCAACCTGATCTAATGGAAGGTGTGTCCCTGACCTTGGCAGGGGGCTTGGAACTAGAAGATCTTAAGGTCCCTTCCAACCCAAACCATTTTGTGATTCTATGACTGTCTTCCAAGGAAATTATCCATTTGAAAACACCATTTCAAAGTTCTTAATTCTCTCTGAGGACTTTTAATGAGTCTGAGCAGTCAGTCAAAGCACATACGTCCCTACTAGAATTATACCAACTTGATGTGAACAGTCAGTTCAATCTTCTCGTGCCCCAGTGAATTAAAATCTTAGAGTGTAAGGACAAAAATAACTTTACAGCATGGATTTGGATGGTTGGTAAATGAGGAAACTTTACACATTCAGGTTTTATATAGATACACACATACAGATAAACATCTATAGGGATACCATATATAAAACTGGGAGTGCTAAAGGCATGCATGGACTCACACCTCTCATGTACTGCACCACTACTTCAAAATGTCTTTGCTAGTCCAGAGAAAATAACCAATTTTATGACACGAAATTCAAAGCACAAAACCTTTCGCTTCTTAGTTGCTACAGGTTAGATCAGCTCCACCTAAATCCTCAAGGTCACAGGCATTTACATCTGAAGACAAGAATTTTGCTGTGATCCCCTTACTCAAAAGTAGTTTCCCACTCTTACTAGAGAAAGAATTTCCAGAAACAATTGATTTGATAGCCAGAGGACATGAACAGCTACACTCACACACTTACACAGAGACGCTATTCACATTTGTCAAAGCAAAGCCACTGAACACACCGAGTATTTTCCTCCTGTACGCACCTCTGCAGTTCTTTTCCATTTGCACCATACAAACAGTAACTTGTAAAAATTCATCTTCAAAGGTGACGAAAACAAAATTTGGAAATCCCAATATGCAATCCGCAATCTTAATAACCATACAGGTGGCATTAAAAAACTCTCTTGGACACAATTATAGCTGGCTGCAGATACAAATTTACACTAGAGAGAAAGATAAAAACCCTTATCCAACTATATTCCACCTTTTCCTAACTACTATCCTCAGAAGCAAACGCATTTTAAATCCCAAGAGCAGCCTTCATCAAGTTAAATGTGTTGTGGTGGTGCCTGCATACACTACGTCCTGCATTGCACCTTAATTTGTATAAGGAAAAACCTTCCCATGTGTGTGAGATTTATTCCAGAGCATATGGCACCAGTGGTGTGAGATGTCTGCTTGCCGACTTAATAAAAGGAGACTTCATTTAATTCCTACAAATGCATTTATCCTACATGCACCCTGGCATGACCTGTAGTTACCAAACTGCCAATAAAATGTCAGCTTATCCTGTAAAATCAGCAATGCCCTATTCTTAGGAGTGAGGCAATTTGAAATTATTATGGAGCATCTACATGCAGCTACTTTGAAGATGATAGCTCATTAACTATAATTAAGAGCAAATAATTTAAATCCATGAATGTAGAAAAGCGCATCTCTGTTCTGACTGCATTTTATAATACAAAAAAAATCCCCCTGTAAGTACCAGTTAATGCATCATCTTGAGTTTAAGAATATCAAAGCACCTTTTAATTGTTCTTAATGCTCTGTTTACGCTGGATTAATGTCTAATTAATTGTAATTTGAATATTTAATCTCCCTGGAAAGTTCAGATTTTTTTTTCTTCTTTCTCCTTCATTACACACTGACTACAGCCTCCCTCCAGTGATTTTGAAGTCACAGTTCAACAGATTGCTCTCCGAAGCAACTCCTGCCACTAGGTAGCTCCATGTTCTTAGCGAGGGTCAAACCCCATCACCGTCGCCAGTCCCACATAGACCCCTGCACCTCTTCTCCTGCAGCGCACTCCTGACCAGCAAGCAGTACCAGTCCTGTCCCAGGAAGGCTTGCACTCCTGAATTACTAATTCCAGAAAGGTTTCAATGCATTTACCAGCCTCTTCCTACTGAAGGGGCTGACACCCTTGCGGGATGCTTTAGTGATACCCTATCCAGAAGGATGGGGCAGGCACGAGGGACTTACCCAAGGTCAACCCCTCTCTGCCACCGAATAGCAGGGACCACTGCCGTCTCCTTGCCTCAACCATCCCTCTCTTCAACTTAGCTATCACTGCTGGCAAACTAAAGAACGGGAAGGAAAAGAAATTCAGTCCGGCCCCTCTGGAGCAGCATAGTGAGGGGAACGGGCAGCTGTGGCTGTCAAGAGCCCAGCATCTCTGCCTCCTGCCCCCCGGCTCTACCACGCAGCCCGCACGGGGCCGCGCACCGCCGCATCTCCCCCTTCCCGGGCCAGAGACTGCCCTGGGCTGGCAGGGAGCTGGGAGGGAAAGATGCTCTGCCACAGTGCGCTGGAGGGGATTCTTCACGGGGAAGAGGAGGGAAGGGAAAAGGAGGACCCCATGCACGCTCTCCCATCCAGTGCTCCCAACCCACACCTCGCCAAGGCACTGGAAAAGCTTGTCCCTCCCCAGACCCTCGGCGCAGAGGGCAGATGATGCTAATTTCGACTCTCACCAGGGCACCGGAGAAGCACCTCTGCGGGCAGCGCCCCACCGCAAGGCGAAGGCAGGCTCCCCCCAGTCCCCGCGCTCCCCGGGGCTCCCCCCGGAGACTCCGCCGCGGCAGCTGCGGGCGCCGCGGTGCTCCCGCCTCCGCTCCGAGCCCGGCGGCGCCGCTCCGGAGTACGCGGCGCAGGGAGCGGGAGGGGGTTTGGGGGATCGCTCCCCGGAGGGGATGGGATAGGACGGGATGGGGGGTGGTCACTCACCTCCCTGCAAGGTGACCCGCAGCGCGGTGCTCCTGCTGTGGGCTGCCGGAGGGGTGGCGAAGCTCCGGGCCGGCGGCGGCTCATAGCCCGGACGCGCTGCCCGCCGGCATCCCGGCTGCGGGGGCTGCGGCGGCGAGGAGCGGCGGGGGAGCGGGGCCGGGAGCGGGACCGGAACCGGGAAAAGGCGATCGACCGGCGGGGCTGCGCCGCCTGCAGCGCCTGGCTGTGCTGTGCGCTCAACTCGCGGGGAAGAGGAGGAGGAGGAGGAGCAGGAGGAGGAGGGAGGGAGAAGGAGAGAGGCAGGAGAATCAGCCCTGCGTGGCAGTGCGTCCAACTTTCCTTCTGCAGCAGGAACAGCCTCCATACCCTGTTGTATAGCCCCCACCTCGGGGGAGTATAGCAAAACCCGCCCCTCTCTGCCCCCTCCCCACCCCATCCTTCGTCCTCCTCCCTGGGCCTTCCTCCTAGACAGGGATCTCCTTTTTTCCCCACCCACCGGAGCTCGGCGACTCTTCAGAGGCATCGAGTTCGCTCGCCCCAGCTTTGGCTGACCCTACACCTTGGCCTGCCGCAGAGGGCCCCCGGTACTGCTCACCCACCCACACAGCACCTGCCAGCATGGAGCTGGGCACAGCTCCCCAGGGCGATGCGGAAGCTCTAGCAGGTCTGAAGAACTTTATTTTATTTGTGTTTTATTTTTTAGCATAGTGACGGACACACCGGGCTGCGGCATTGAGGGGTGTTCCCAACTTTCCTAATAACTGTGCATAATGTGCGTAAGCAGCGTTCATTCATTCCTCTTTCCATCCCTAAGAGGCCTGATAGCCAAGTCATTTGCCTAAAAGCTTCTCTGTCACCACTCTTCTAGATGCTTAAACATCCCTGGCTCAAAATGTTGTTTGGAGATCACGTGCCCCTTTTAGATCACTGCTTTCCTTTGCCACTGCAGGGAAACAAGAGGATGTGTAACCCTGGTGCATTTTGGTTGCCTCCACCTCTCTTTCAGGGTTAAGGCTGTTTTCTCTCCCTGCTTGCCTATTATTTGTTATTCATACTCCCAAAATAAGCCATGCCAGATCTTTGCTGAAAGAGGATGTTCAAGATTTAAAACACATAAACTAACTTGAGTCCATCATAGGGATTTTAAGCAGAAAATCCCTCCAGCCTCTGCTCTTCCACAACATTTCAATTTTCTTCCAAACTCTCACTTGCTTTCAGTATATCCTAGTGGTATTCACAAAACACGTTTCTTTCCATCTAAATATTTGGGCCCTTGTTCACTACTGACTTGCTCCAGACTGCAAGGAGGTTTTGTATTTTAGAGAAAATAGTTTCTTCCTTAAATGTAACAGGCACTGGGACAGAATGCGTATGGAATCAGCAAAAAAATATAGCCCCAAATTATGGTCACCCCTATTTCTCTTAAGTGTTTTTTACCTTTCCTTTGTTGAGAATAGAAGCCTCTAAATCACATTCATTATGCCTTTACCAAGTAAGACTTTTAGGAAAAAGACTATCTTTCCATTTTCCTTGTACAGGAACATAACTGCAGGGGGGCTGGCTTGCAACCAAAGGACTTCTAGCTGCTACATGGCAAATTCATCATGCATTACTGCTACTGAATGGAGATATCAGCTCACTTGGATGGACAGTAAAATACTGGTTTTTTATTCCTGGTGAAATACAATTTCTTAGTGACCAAATGTATTTGTGAAATAGGAGGAAAGCCAAAAAGATCTGTTAGAATTTTTTTCTTGGAAGAAAAAAAATTGCATTTATACAGAATGGAGTGGGGAAGGGATTTGTGGGTCATCAAGTCAAATTATCTTGCTTCCAGGTAGCCAAATCCTGTGAGCTTGTTTGTTTCCTTCTGACACTTCCAAAATGTGGGGGTTTTCTATATTGTTATCAAGATGAGGTTCACTGACATCAGGGAAGTAATGATTTTCTCTAACACTGTTCCTCCACCTTTCCCATTCTCCTTGCACTAAACTAAGCACATTCTTCATTCAGTCTGGGAAGACCATGGAACTTTGTGTCCGCGAGGAAATCAGGCCTCATTTAATTTAGTTGAATTTTGAAGCAGAACCAAGAAAATCTAAGTAGTGAAACAATTACAGTCCAACAACCATAGCAGGTGTAACTGTTGCTACAGACCAGGGCATACTTTGCCTTTTTGTCTTGCCAACCTCTTCTCTCACCTAAAACCATACAAGAGCTTACCAAAACTCTAACTGGAGTTAATTATGACACTTCCCTATTGCACTAAGCTTGGCATAAATTGGCCTATTCCTGATACTGGGAAGCTAATGACTCTGTCTGATTTGATTTTGATATCTGCAGCTCACTGGTACAATTTGATTTTTGGGGAAGTTTTTCCAATAGCAATTAGAAAAGGGCTTGTAGTGCAGTGAACTGCAGCAGACTAGTTTGCAATTTGGAGGTTTCTCTTTGGGTCTAGCAGAATCACTGAGAGTCCTCTTCAACACCAAGTTGTGCAGTGCATCCTTAATGCATTGTGCCAGCACATTTCACAGCTTCTTGGCAAGAGCTGTAGGTGGGAAGAAATTGTGGAGGTTCCTGCTATGTGTTAAACGCACTTTTCTCCAGAGCTGATGCAGATGCAGCTCAGTAGGAGAGCTTCTGTGTAGACAAAAGCACAAAGCATTGCACTGACAGAGAGCAGCATGAAGAGATGTTTGAAAGGGGCAAGGCAGATGAGGAAAAAGGTCCACGTCCCTTAGGTCTGATGTCTCTTAGAGGCTCACTGCAGCTGCTTGCCATTCTAAGTGTATGCCAGCAGCTTACTAGGACAAACTACATAGCAGTCAGGGACCCCTTCTTGCTTTGATAGCAGGGATGTGAGTAATTGCTCCCCAGGGCCTCTGAGCAGGGCTCAGCTGTGGCCTGAGCTCCTGAGAAGCTACCATTCAAAAATAGCTGGTGAATAATAATAACAAGAATAATCATTGCAAAGAGAAAGACCGAAAGGCAAGACTGCAAGTCTAGAGCAGAAGGAGAAATGGAAGGGATGCAGGGCAGCCCATGTTGGCTTGGGAACCTCCATGGGTCCTGTACTCTCCTGCTCTCAGTGAGGAGCTAGGGATTTGGGAGACATCAAGACAGGATGCCACCTGGAAGCAGAAATTACAAGGGAAGTAAAAACAGCTTTTCTTACAACATGAGGGTTTCCAGAAGTCAAGGAAGGGATGAGACTTTGCAAGCATATTTCATTATAGCTCCAGGGAAATAATGTCACCACTATTTGCTCTGACCAGGGCATTTACAAGGACTGATCTGACCAAACAGTTGGCCACTGACTTCAGTGGAAGCACTCTAAGGAACAGCACCTGGCTGGTGAGTCACACTGTCCTGATCACCTTCCTGCTCTTTTCTCCTCTGGGTGTTTTCGACCACTGTCAGCAATCCGTCTATGAGAGTCCTTGGAGTGAGAACCTCTCTGAAAGCTTCCTGGCTGAAATCACATGGGAAACATCACAACATGGGAGCAGGAGAGAGTCCTGGTCTGGAAACCACACATCCAGTGCTTCAGGGAAAGAAGGCGAGCTTTGTGGTAGCCATGAGGATTTGGGGAGCATCATTAGCTGGTACATCTGTTGATGTGCTAAAATGCTCACAGGAGCTGGTGGGAGAAATGTTATGCTGTGGATGTCAGATGTCCAAAATCTGATAATCTGTGATGTGGTATATGCTCATGACACCCTGAGTAGTAAAGACAGTAACCTGCAAGTGCATTCCTGGTCTCTAGGAAGAGCAGCAGCACCACCTATCACCAGAAAAAGAAGGAGAGAGGATGGACAAAGTGATACTCCTTCTCCCTGATCCCAGTACAAGATTGGAGCCCACACTTTCTAGATGATCACAGAGAAACTTCCTTCTTCCAGCAGAAGAACCTGACTTAAATCTTTCCCTCCATGCTTTCTGCTGAAGACTCCTGCTGGCTCTATGAATGTCTCCTTATTTGTTCATCATTGAGCATCTTTTGCTGCAGAGGGAACAAAATGTCACTTAATGACTCTAAAGCAATAGCTGAGTAGTAGACTGTCCCCCAAGGTCACCTGAGGCTCCACAGGAACAGACTGCAGTGAACGTGAAAATGCTTGGTGGGTTAAGTGACATAGGCCAGATGTGCTCAGCCTTAATAACTTGGGTGTGTGGTTGTGGAGTGATCTTGCTATGGTACAGAGCTAGGAGGAGACAGAGGGATGGAAAGATGAAGGTTTTGGGAAAGAAATGCTGAGAGCTGGTATTTACAATGATAATGAGCCAGAAAAAAAACCCCAAAATACAAAACTTCAGGTCTACAACAACCTTGTAGACCTACAATTGTTCATTATTCAGAGGGCACAAGTAGGCTCCAGGACCCTGTGCTCTAACTTGTGCAGGGCTTTTGGCTTGTGGATCGGCACATGAGGGTTTTGTCTGACAAAAATACCAGCGCCGTAGATACTGGTGTGGTCACGGAGTTTGATTCGGAGTGATGGTACAGAACAATCAGGAAGCAGCCCAAAGTTGTAATCTCTTCCTGTCAAAGGCAAGAATAATCTTTCCATGTAATTGGATCCAACCCCAAAGGTATAGCCAGGAGTGCTTTTAAGTTTCTGAGAAACAAAAATTGGTTAGCTGAAATGACTGAGCTGTTTGGGTGCTGAAGTTTGTGTTGATTTGTTTGCTGATAGTTCTGAAACCAGAATAAAAATGAGATTTTGGGTTAACCCAAGCTGAGCATTTTTTTTTTCTTATTCTGTATTCATGGCAAATGGAAAAGGAAAAGATAGAATTTTTTGGCTGAGTGAACAACGTAACTTAGCTCAAGATCAAATGTTTCATTGCTTTGAACTCATCTTTGCTCTTATAAGCTCTATGTGCATACTTTCTTGTAATAGGGGAAAATATAAATACAATCAATGTCACTCTCTGCCTAATGTGAACCAAGAAAAAGTGGCTGATAGTTATCATTTGCTAGGAGGATGAAGTAAATAAGTCTTTACATCTGGTACTAAATTAATTTGCAAGGCCCTGTTAGGAAAAGTGATACAGGACCAACCTTTTATATGCTCAAATCCTCAGCCCAGTCTCTGGAAGGTGTTGTCTTCATCTCTCTTGCTTTAGACAAAGTTACATGAATTCTGCTAAAGTGGCCCAATTTTTCATATGTTCAGGAGCTGAGAGACTCAGAGTCTCAGAAAAAAAATTACATTGCTTTTATTTTGCCATCTGTGCCTCATCTCACTGTGCACAATTCTAATGTTTGAACTTTTTGGGATTCTTCCAGGAAGCCTTACTGCAAGCACTGGCATCGATGCTTTCCTGTTTGTAAGTCAGCTCTTTGACCAGTTTGGGCAGCTCCAAGAGAGAGGGAACTCCATAATTTCTGTGCTGCCTTGCATTGCTGGCCTTCAGAGGTAGACAGGAAAGGCACAGGTTAATTGATATGTGGCCATCTGTCAGACAGGAAGCATGCTAAGGCCACCTTCTGATTTTTTTTTAAGGGAAGGAACCAGTCGTTGGTGACAATATTTATATCTGAGATAATAAAGTTTCCTCCGGGATAAGATTAGTGATCTCTTGAGTTGTCCAGCATCTCACTTAAAATGCCTTTTCATCCACTGAAACTGCAGCATAAGTACTTTGTTTAAATCAGGTACTTCTTTGGAGCTGAATGCCATGAAAATTGGCCTATTCTTTGTCTTATGGAATACTCAGGCTACCAGCATGAGGGACATGTCTATAAACATGCTAAGAGACCAATCAGTCCTTTCCCCAAAGATCTGATAATTTAAGTTAAACAGGACAGTAAAAGCAGGGGTTGAAGGGAGGTACCTAGTCCCACTGAGCATCTTGGACCTATATTTATATATGGACATGTTGATGCCATATATATGGGTAGACATTAAGTTGAATTAAATGGATTGCAGCTTGTTCACATTGAGTTGGTTCAGCCCCTTAAGAAAGATGCTTGGGCCTGTGGAGAAGCCCTGTGTCATTCAAGCAGTGCCAATAGACTCAACACAAATCAGCTGGGAGAGCTCTAACTCTCTGAAGTACTGGCTGTAAGCAGGAGGATGCTGTTATGACCCATCCCACGAGGGCAAGAGTAACCCAGATTCTTGTTAATAGATCCCTTGGGGTGTATTACAGTGAAACAACACTGAACGATCAGTGTTTGTAAATGTACATATATAGGGTTTAATTTAGAACAGTTTGGTTGCAATGGAAAGCAAGTATGTAGCCATTTGGGTTATTATTATCTATACTAATATGGCAATATGAAAGCACTTAAAAGTATGGGTAAGGGAAAAAGAAAGGAAGAGAAGAAAAAGGATAAGAGTAGAAACATTCATAATCACTACCCATGGATCTATGGTAAGACTTGATTGTTGCAATTTAGTAGTAAATTGGCTGAAGTGATGGTCTGGATTCCTGGGGGGTTGTTGTGGGAGGGCGAAGAGGGGGGGGCTGGAAGGCTTAGACAAAAGTTACTAAAGAAGCCCTGTCCTTGAGTCATGAGGTGCAGAAAGGACTCCTTCACTTTCTAAACTCCTTCTCAGGAAGGAGCCTGGATGCCCTTGAATCCAATCTTAGCCTCGGATTATGTCAGCAGTTTAAATTTAAGGAATTATAGAGCTGTTAATAAATTACTTTGTCCTGCAGGTTTTAGTGATGCCAAATCAGATATACTTATATGAAATTAATTATTTATTATGACAAATGACAAGTGAACAGACGAAAGCTCTTAATCAGAATTATTTACTACACAGTGTAAAACGTACTAGCAGTGTATGATAGCATAAAGTAGTATAGTGCACTGTATCCAAGCTAGTAAAAGAAATAATCATTAAGTAGAGATTGATATAACACAACTCACTAAGCCCTGGGGAGTAATTATGAACAGGCATCCCTTCTTCACAGGAGAAGCTCGACACACTTCAAAAACGTATGTGGAAGGATCTGCCATATGAAAATTGGACTAGGCTTTTATAAAGTGATGGACTGATAGTTATAGCTTTACAGGCCAGCAGGCAGCTTATCTGTAAAATGTTGCTTCAAAAAGTAGGATGCGTGTTTGGATTTTGGTGAACCAGGCTGCTTTTAGAATAATGTAACACCAAAACAGCGCCCCGGCACCAGCAGTAACTCACTAAAGATAGCTTTGCATTCTAGGCCTTATTGGGTTAGGTCATCCTGCCACAGGTGTGGGGGAAGAAACCTGTGAAATGCAATGTCCCATGGGTTAATATTCATTCAGGCCAGGTGGGAATGCCTGGTATCTTCCCTGGGTTGGAGGGAGCTTTCAGTCCTCCAGTGGAAGGCCTCAGAAAATGAGTCTGGGGGCGCTTTGGGGTATTGGATGGTTTATGATCCCTTCTAAGACATGACAGCTACCTCTCATGTCAGCACAGTTGATCCAGTTATACCCCATCAAACCTTCCCCAAGGAGAAAGGGGAAAGTTTTACAACTGAGTTGGGTAAAGGATGACAATTACCATGATTAAAGGCATTACCAGCCTTGCAGGATTTGCCTCTTATTGGCCTCAAGGCTGAAGCAAAGCACTCTGGTGCCTCCACAATTAAGTCATGAACCATTAAAAATCCAGTCTCTCACAGATACCCCAATAGTTAGGGAGCTGAGATGAGCCCTGTGGATTTGATTTCCACCTTGGCAATTGTGATTTAAGAATTCCATGCTCTTTTCTTGCTGCCTGCAGTCTACACAGCGTGGGTGAAACCTGGAAGCTTAGAAGCGTCAACAGCAGCTGTGCACAAATGACATGATGGTTTCCAAATTCTCCATCATCCTTCAGATTTATGCTAGTCAGTCCCTGTCCTGTAACATTGGAAAAATGCTTTGGGGCTGGTAAGAAACAAACTAAAAGACCTTTTTTTATTCTGCACTAACAGGCTATGAAAATAAAGAGAAGTTCAGATTTCCACCCCCAGTCTCCTGCTGCGTCTCGCACAGTAAGGACACAGTCCCACTGCTCCTCAGGATGTCAGCCAAGAGTTTACAGACTTAAGGCATGACAGGACCTGGCTTCAGTGTTGGCTATACCTGGACAGACAATGGAAAATTGCTTGTTGTAAGAGAAGGTTCTGAACATGGGAGATAGCAAGAGTGAGAAGCTGATAAAAGTTACAGATAACTCCACGAGAAACAATCAGATGTCACTGGTGGGGAGGAAAATAAGATGATGTATGTCTAGTACCTTTGGCAGTTTGGGATGCCACAGAAGTTTAAGAACAGTGATCTGGGGTCAGACTAAAGGTCTGTCTCCAAATGTGACCAAAAGCACGTGCCGAGAGATAGCTACAACAATGGCAAACATGGTGATATTTCTTTTAAACTCTATACTAGCTCCCAGCACTTTTCAGCTCAGGCTTTTCCAGACAAAATCTTTATCCACTCAGTATCCTTAACTGAACCTCTTCCATAAACCTGTCCCATCTCCTCTGGGATTCATATGCGCTGTCTCACCTGCACATCTTTCAGCAAAATCCTCCCCAGATCTCCAACCTGTTGTACAGAGAACCCCTTCCCTCTGGTTGTTTACAAACTTGTCACTTCTTATCTTCATTTGATATCAGCTATGGTAGTTGAAAACCAGCCTAATTCTATGACAAAACACACCTTCTTCAGTTCCCTTCTTGCCTGGGGGACTTAATCACATACCTCCCCTTCCATCTCCCCACATTAAAGGCATATTTTATTGCCTTCATATACAAAAACGGCGGGCACAGTCTACATACAAGAAACATGGTCCTTTCTCCAGTAAACTACTTATTTTAGCTTCAGTGGATTTTTCAAGCAGGCCTTAGGTAGCCTAGGTGACATTTTGGCTTTGCCCAAATCTCTTGTGCCACCCACTGAAGAATAATGTGTCCGGCATCAGGACACCCACAATTTGAAATGGCCATGCTATCACTGCGGTCATCCACTTGACATCTGCTCCTGTCCATGGGCCAGATCTGCCATTTGGAATCACAATGTGAAAGATGCTGTGGATGTAGGTGGAGTCATCCTGCTGTCACAGAGGTATGAACATGTTTTGCTGGAAGGCAGGCAAAAGGCTAGAGGGCTTAAAAGTGGAGGATGGGGTGATGAGCTCTGCGTCAGCTCTTTTTCTGCACACATAATATAGTATTTCTGTAAAAACAGATCTGTGACTATTTCTGATGAATTTGGTTATAAAAGGAATAGGATATAGCAGTGACTATGGGTGCCCATTTGGAAGAAATCACTAGCATGTTATTAAATATTTAACCTTCCAAATTTAATTTGTTAAATCTGCTGGGAGCAGTTTCCAGATTGCTTGCAATGTGCTTGAGGAGCGGTTCCAGGTCAGCAGGGACTTTAGCCCTGCTTGCTTACCCTTACTCTGGGGCAGAAGGAAAAATAAAGGATTTGACTTTTTTTTCAGCTCTCCCTTTTTAGAATAAATGGCTCGGCTCCCCAACTGGTTGTAAAACCAAGTCACTGCAGTGCAGCTGTTCTGATTTACACCAGCTGAAGGCCTGGCCTCCAGTACAGAAGAAATGGGCTGCCAGTTTAATTACTTCATCCCTGGTGTGGCATTAATAATATGGGAATAAATTTAATGCTGCTAAGTAACAGCAATGCAGAAGATTTTGTCACATGCATGACAATTAATGTGTGGTGCATGGTATTTCTGCCACTCCTGAGTTCCCTTTTAAATGATACTCCTTGTGATTTGAATTTCAAAGAGTATCTCTCCTAGTATTTCTCATTATTGATGGTGACTGTTTGCAGGAGCAGCTCAGTGCTGCTTTGTTGGCTCATCGGTTTTGATTCCATGCCCAGATGCTAAGGACAGAAGCATGCAATTAATTTGGAAGCACAACCCTTCATTGATTCCAGTTGAGAGATTTTTCTTCAACACCACAGGCTTGATTTGTCCCTGTCTACCTTTAATGTTGTCTTTACATGGAAAATGTCTTACTTTTCCACTATAGACTGCTTTGTGAGAAGCAATCTCAAAATTCTGCTTCCCTATAGGAATATACAAGGAGACCAGTAATGCCCTCACTATTGTGAGGAAAAAGAGGTCTGATTTTTAGGACACTGATGAGCAAGGTGAAAAGGAAAAGGAGTTTAGGATCCAGACCTCTTCCCCTGGACAGGAAGGACAGGAGACAAAAAGATACCTTTTTTCCTCAAGATCATGCCTTTTTTTTACCTGGAATGATAGGGGCCTTTGAGGATCTAGCCTTCCTGAGAAGCTTCCCTGAACACATTCATCCCCACTCCCTCGTGCTCTGAGCCTCAAAGCTCTGGCTAGGTTAGAACACGTGGAGCGTGCCTGCCTCAAAAGCATCTCCAGTCATCTGAGCAAGATGCCACGTTGGGAGCTAAGGCACTAGGAAGACAGCATGCAGATGAGTCACTCCTAGGGCATGCAGAGAATCTCGACTACCTCTAGGGTATTTGTTAGGACATTTGCTTGGGAAAAACCTGTCCTCTGTCTAGGGTAGCTACTCCAAGGGAGAAAAAACCCATCATATACAAAATGTGGATAAGCACAAGGAAATTAATGAGAAAGATAAATTTATGTTCCCCTCTGCAATTTAAGGTAGCATCAGTTATTTCAATGAGCATTCCTGGCAACTAGGTATTTTTCAGCCAGATGGATCAATTCCTATTTCCTATCATTTTGGCCTGTCTCCTCATGTTTGCCCTTCCACAAGTTTTTCTATCAGCATCACTGTATGGCAGCAAAAAAACATGTTTGTGTATTCCACAGCCACCTCTTCCAGAAGAATTTTGCCTTTTTTTTTTTTTTTTTTTTTTTTTTTTTTTTTTTTTTTTTTTTTTTTTTTTTTAATTATTATTTCTAAGGTAGAATTCTCTGAGAGTTACATACTAGTCTTCAGTTAAGACTGACTTTTATAGGCCCCATCTGGCCCTTACTGAAAAATGGTAAACTTTTTAATTAAAATTGCTTCTTAGCAGAAATTCTTTTAACCTTGGGGGATTTTGTGGTTTTGTTCTTTTTTTCTTTTCATCAGATGTTTGTTCTTATAGAGAACTTTTGCTTTCAAAAGGAAAATCAAACCTTTCTCCTCAATGTTTAAGTGTTCCGACTTTTTCATTAATGGAAAACCACAGTGTTTAAGATTTTGGGGCATATTTTTGAAGAAATACCACAGTCCCATTAAGAACCCTTCCATATTTTATGGCTTTTACCTCATTCATAGGGCTATCCAATTAAAGACACTTTGGATAAATAACCCAATACTTTTGAACTCCAAATGTGTGGCTATTTGGTGCTAGATCACTGCCAATCTTTTTCTTATTCTTTCTTCCACTGACAAAATACCACTTTATTATGCTAATCTTTATGGGTGTCTTGTAAATTTTTCTTTGCTTGATTAGTAGAGATTCTCTCTTATAAAATAACTTGTCTTCATTACATGCATCTTGCTGGCAAGCAGTTAGTCTGCCATCTTTATCCACCTCTTGTAATCTCCCTGTTCCATAAATTATGAAATAACTGGGTCAGTAACTCTCCTCTTTCTTACGTTTCTGTGTAACAGAAGAAGGGAGACAGAGAGAATCCAGGTGTTGGGATTTATAGGAGTTCATTGCTTCATAAATAATGAGTGATAATAGTATTAAAAAAGTGACTTTTTCTCTTTTTTTTTTTTTTTTTTTTTTTTTTTTCCAAAAATCTCATTTAATCCAGGGAAATGCAGAGGAGGGGTCCCATAGAGAAATTTTCGACTGATCACCAAGAGGAAAACTTACAGCAAACTATGCTGAGCATACAAAATGCAGAAATCAGCACAGTCTGCTCAACACAGTTGACAGAACAGAATTACTGAATCCAAATTGGTATGTACAGCCACAGCTCTAACCTCAGAGCTGGTCAGTTGAAGAATGCTGAGGGTGTGCTAATGCTATCACCTCAAGCTACTGTAATTTCCAACTACAACACACTTACAGGAAGGACAAGGAAGAATTCATTTGCACTTCATGAAAAACAGCTTTAGCTGGAATGAATTGGCACGACTGATGAGATTATACTGATTTTCATCAGGCAAAACCTAAGGATCCTACGGACCATAACCCTATCTTAACTCTACTGTTTGGAAAGTGTAAAACACAGGAACAATGGGCTTTACATTTTAACAGAAAATAGGAGGATGTCTATATTCTCATTTTTTCATATGCCAAAAAAATTGGATGCACACTGCAGAGATTGTGATTTCAGGTGGCAATGGTTTATGTTTTGTCCATCTTTCTTCTCCATCTTAACACATCCTGTCATGATTATCGTTACTTCTTATTTTTCTGGAGAAAGCTAAGCACTTTCAGTGTAATTATTCTCTGGGATGCACTGAAGCCCCAAATGGCTCATTCTTTAGGGCCACTTAAACAAATGGGATGAGAAAGTACTCAAACATCTTGCAAAAAATCCTGAGGCAATCCTTGTCTTTCATCTCTATGAACATCTGAAGCTTCAAGGAAAATGTTCCCTGAAAAGGTAAATTTAAAGAATGCCAAGGCATTCACACTTTGTTGGAGTGTGTGCCTTTGGTGTGTGTGATAAGGCCTTTCTCCTCCCACCGCTGCTTTGCCGCTGCAGAACGTCATGCCTTGGCTTCTTCAAGCACAGACTTTCCAAGTGCCTCAAGTACCCGCTGCAGTATTCTCCAAAAATGACTTGCTAGCACTCCTTGCTGGTTGGGACACAATACATCTCCCAGTGAAGGCAGTGTTAGAGAGGGATCATGTATTTCTCTTAACTCCTTTGAACTTGGGGTTCTACAGTTTGCTCCACAATGACCCTTTAGTATAGTTTTGTTTCAAAAGTAATCATCAGGAAAGACTATTACATTTGTCTCCAGCCTAATGCAATTGCTTCTCTGGCATTTCGGTGTCTTGGATCTACATGATCACACTGGGAGCATAACATCTGATAGATTTTCATGTGTGATGCACATGTACAACTGCAATGTATGTTCTGTGTACCTTTCACTGGGATTCTGGCCATAGCGGTCATCCAGAGTCCATCTGGCACACTTTTTCCCAGGAAGGATTGCTTAAGGCTAATTTTCCCATATGGAACCTTAATAAGTTCTTCATGAATTTTGTTGGGACACCGACTTTTGGACCTTGGTCTGAGTTCAAGAGAGAGGAAGTGAGATAGAGCACAGACACGTGTGGATTCCAAATGCTGTGACAATTTTCCAGAGAAATCTACAGAATTTGTATCTTTTATGAGATCATACTGACACTGAAAATCCTAGGGCTACTTGACACATGCTCTAAAACCTAGGCCATGGTCAAAAGGAGTATCCCCAAGTCAAGAGATACACCATGCCTGTGTTCTTGTTGTGATGATGAAGGGAAGTCTTCTTCTGTTGTATCCATGTGAAGGTCATGCACCACATGCAGCAGGTTGTTTAAGCTGCTGCCGCCTTATGCACTGCCTCTCTGCCTGTGGAACCAAAAGCAAGTTTCCTATCTGTGAAGGCAGCACAGAAAGGGCAGCTGAGTTGCTGGTGTCTCTCTGCCTATAGCTGTAGGACATAGAGCTGATTCTGATTCTATGATTGTGGGGTTTTGTGCTATTGCACTGGCCAACCATGGCTATTTCATGGGCTTTTGGAGTCTTGTGAATTCATCTGCAGAAGTTAACTCTAGGACACAGCACTGTGTTCTTGAACATCATACCATGAACTCCAAGGGCCAGGACACACTCCTTGAAGGGGTTAGACTATTTGTCTTTTGAACCTTCAAGGTGAGCAGGAATTTATATCAATGCTTGCTTCAAGAAGATCTAATTTAAATGCTAGGGCCATGAAGGATGTAAGTTTCTTTGATCTTCCACTGGTGATCACTATTCCACATCATCCTTCTCCATTGGGCTGTAATTCAGCAGCTATCTCCACCGTGGCAAGTCTACCTTTCTGAGCCAGGAACATGTAGTAAGAAACCTGTGCAGGAAATACAGAAGAAGAACAGATGCTCTGTGCTGTTGATACATCTTCTTCAAGCTGTTGTCTAAGGCTTTTATAGTACTGCAAATATAGACCAGAAATTCCATCTCCTGGGTAGCAGCTCATAGCAGGGATGTCCAGGATGAGCCATGGCTTCAGTTAGGTTGTTTCCCCCAGTTCTGTGAGGAGAACATGCTATGTCTTGAAACTGAAAGGAAGCAGCAGCAAACCTGATCTGCTTTAACACCCCAAACTCTTATCATGAGTTTATCAATGGGGTTTTACATTTAAAATATGCAAGGCTCCAAAACCTGCCTGATGGATTTATTGAAATTGCTGGAGTGTGTGCCTTTGGCTTTCAGCCCTTTTATACCTTGAGGCCACACATGGGAAAAATGCTACAACACTTTTCAAAGGGTCAAAGAAATAGACTTTTGCTGGCAAGCTGTGGAAAATTAGGGAGCTTGGCAAAAGTTTAAAACAATTATTCAGTCAACATAAAGCATTTCACAAAGCATTGATTCAGCAAATCACAACCCATCCAGTTTTAAGTTACCCAGTTATCAGGAAAAGGAAACTGAGAGAAGAGGAAAAAGTAAAGAAAGAGAGAGGGAGAAAGAGAGAATTATAGCTACCGCCTTAAATACAGCATAGATCCAGCTATTAGACATCCAAGAAACGGTAGGGTGATGAACCGTGTGGTGACTCCCTGGTGCTGACTTTATTGCTCTGGACTCCTGTGGGCACTGCCTCCGGGTGGGGCTTCCAGTTTGCCAGCAGTACAGGCCTGGGTTAGAGATCCAGGGGGTGTGGTGTGTGGGTTTCAGGTGTGCCAATGGCTAATAGCCATTCTGGGCTGGCTCCAGGGCCGGGGAGGAGGAATGGGGTAGTGCACTGTCCAGCCTTGGCCCCTCCCCCCCCCCCGAGTTGTTTCAAGCCATTTTTAACTTTAATAGCCTTTTTCAGTCCCTCAAAGCTGCCTCCTCAGCCTGCAGCTTCCACTGATGTTATTGGAATTTGCAATAATGGGGACACATTCTTGGTGCATAAATGTGAATCCCACTGGTTAAAAGCACAGAAGTTAAAGGAAACTTCACCAAGGGAAGTAAGTTAATTTTCAGTTGTATATTTCCATATTTCCAGCCCTTGATTGAAGTCAGAATTTCAAAGAATCATAGAATCATAGAATAGTTGGGCTCTGAAAGGACCTTTAAAGGCCATCTAGTCCAACCCCCTGAAATAAGCAAAGACATCTTTGTCTTGTTTAATGACAATATACTGGGGAGGTGGGACCTAATGAGATGACTCCTCCTCCCCTTATTATTTCCCTCCCCTCAATATATATATAGAGAGAAGAAATTATGAAGAGTCTGAATGAAGCAAAAATAACAGTTTTACTCAAAAGGGAAACAACAACAGTATAGTAGCAGAATATTACCTAACCGTACCTTCCCAGACTAAAACAAAACCTGGAAGGCTATTTCATCTGAGAGGTTTTATGCTGCTGAGGTGCTGGTGTGAGTTCTGGTGCAGCAGTGGTGTGGGTGCACAGGGGACCTGGCACAGAGCGGGCCAGGTACAACTCCAAGGCTTGCTGTTGCAAGTGGCAAGGGCACTGTGGAACAGCTCCAAAAGCAGCAGTAGTGTGGGGACCAGAGTGACCTCCAAAGTGCTCCAACACTGGATGGCTGGGTGTCCCAGCAAAGGCTCCGAGAGTCCATGGTGGTCTGGCAGCCAAAGCCAGGTAAAGAGAGGGCCACTTCTGGCCTATGCTCATTCTTTATTTTCTGTTCCCCGGGTTCCTGGGGTGCTCTACTCCAGGGACCCACCTTTCTGGTGGGTCTTGAAACTGCTGAAAAAATTTTCCCTAGGCCGGCTCCAGCAGGGGAAGTGGTGCCTCCCTCTTGCTTTTGGATGATGTGATGGGATGAATATTCATTACTGAAATTCAGTTCCCCACTCCCTCAAATTAACTAATTTGATCCCTGAGCAGACTGTAGGATGCTGGCACAAATCTGCTCCAGGGTGAGAGATGGTTTCCACTAAGAGACTGAGAGCTGTAGCTCCCAGGCAACCCTATATTTGGGCAAGCACACAGGGACACAGAGAAGCAGTGATTGCATCACTGTAACCACAGTCACAGCAGTTTGGCATGGATATGGAATTGTCCTCGGATGAAGTTAAGCTAAATGCTGAGGCTGAGGTTCTACTTGTTCCCTGGAGTAGGCACAGCCCTGTCTGAGCATGGGACTCTATGTCAAAGCAGTTGCTTTCTCCTCTTTGCCCTTCCCACAGGTCCTGTGTCTGTCCCAGGATGGATAGCTGAGCAGGGGCAACTAGAAACACTCAGCCAAGTGCTAAATGTTTTATGCTATTGCCTGATTGATTTTAAACTGTGCTTACTTGGCAACACGCCTCTCAGGACTGGTTATGTAAGATTAGAGATGTTTTTTCCTAATGCGGCACTGTGACTCGTAAACCCGTTGTGCACTGGTAACAGCTGAAGAGCCTGCATTTAAAACTGGAGATGCAGCAGCATTTGCTGCATCCTTGTTAGTACTGCACAACTGGAGTTTTTTTAAGTTTTGCCCAATTATCTACAATAAAAGGGAAGGAGGGAGATAAAGCAGTGTAACTCTGGTGAGATCGACGGTTGTCTTGCCATTTTCAGAAATAGCCTTTAAGGGGTNTAAAACATTTAGCACTTGGCTGATTGATTTTAAACTGTGCTTACTTGGCAACACGCCTCTCAGGACTGGTTATGTAAGATTAGAGATGTTTTTTCCTAATGCGGCACTGTGACTCGTAAACCCGTTGTGCACTGGTAACAGCTGAAGAGCCTGCATTTAAAACTGGAGATGCAGCAGCATTTGCTGCATCCTTGTTAGTACTGCACAACTGGAGTTTTTTTAAGTTTTGCCTAATTATCTACAATAAAAGGGAAGGAGGAAGATAAAGCAGTGTAACTCTGGTGAGATCGACTGTTGTCTTGCCATTTTCAGAAATAGCCTTTAAGGGGTCTCAGAAAGGACAAAGGATGGCATAGCAAGCATGGCTGAGTTGACCTCATTGTTTCCAGAAAATAATGAACTTTTTATCGCATTTTTTTCATAGTCCATTCAAAATGTGAAGGACCAACTATTACAGCCAACAGCGTGTGCCGTTATCTCAGCAGTGATGGATGACAGTCTGTCAATCACCCCTTGCGGTTATAGATGCTTGCTCTTCTCAGCATCCTGACAGGAGAAGTGCCATAGCCAGATAGAGGTGTTGGCAGCCCTCAGCCCTTTGCACAGCTGCAAGGATGAAACAACCCCAGCTTTCCCAACCTCTGCAGCCTACAGCACTCTATGTGCAATTCTTTCAGGTTTGTAAGTGTAGAAAGTCACATCAGTACTAGGGAGAAACCTGGAGCAACTGAGAGCAGAGGAAATTGATGTTGACCTGTCCATATACCTTTTGCCGTTACTAGTCTGCCTGTACACTGAGGGTCACTTAAAACAAAAAAAAACCTGTTTCCTGCTAGTGAAGTGAGATTCCTTTAATTTATGCCATGCTGGAGTTGGGAGCTCCTTGGCACACTTTAAGTTTGTAATTGGCTCTTAGCACTAGGGGGAACCTGACTGGGAAGTTGCAATTTGATGACACTATTTACAGGGAGATGAGGAAGGGCCAAGTCTTTCTCTTGATGAGAGAGCTTTGACTGTTTGGGAGATGCTGTGGAATATAGGGAGGCTTCCTAAACTTTTCTCATTAGCTCATTTCAGTAATTGAGACTGGTGCTAGCTGTATGCTTAAGCAGACCATCAATCTCAGCTCTGCACACCACCAAATCTCTGACAAAAGGGAAGATGGGCTAGGCTGGAATAATAAATCTGCCTAGAAACAAAAACAGCAGCTTCTGCTTCTTGCATATATTGAGCCATGGCTTGTGAGTTCAGTGGGAAGACTCAATGACTGAATATGATCTAGGTATGTTCATGTGAACTCCTCAGCCCTCTGGTGTATAGCACAGCTAGCCAAAGAGTGCTTTTGGGCGTCTTTTCAGGATTTGAGGCAGATGATGAGTCTGTTCTGCCTTACTGTCTCCAGGACAGTAAGAGAAGCTTCCTCCTGCACAGTCCCATTAAGACTTAGGTTCTTATCAGGAAGCCTGAGGAAGCAGTGGAAGCAGTCACAAGAACAGAAAAGACAGTTGTCTGAAAACCATACCTTACCCACATGGGTCTCTTCCCGTGTCTAAAAAGGATCGAGATCAATACTGGAACTGTTACTTCTTGTTCATTCTATTCCCATTCCATGTTCTTTACGCATCATCGGAACAAGGATTAGCTTCATTGGGCTGCAGTTATAAATCTGGTTATAAAGAAACATAAGAAGCATTGTGGAGGGAATCTTATCCATGTCAGGCAGTATTTTCTGAGTTATCTCAGTATAGGAAGAAGGGCTAGGCTAAACATATCTGTTGAAGCATTTTAGTGGGTAGAAAAGTCATTTTTTACAAGATGAAAATTCCCTTCCTCCCCCACATTTGTGTTTCTCTCTTTTTTTTTTTTT
>NW_020956085.1:218406-237447 GCF_003031625.1 Empidonax traillii
GGTCTTAAGCTCTGCCAGAGGAAGTTTAGGTTAGGTATTAGGAAGAAGTTCTTTACAGAGAAGGTAATCAGGCATTGGAATGGGCTGCCCAGGGCAGTGGTGGATTCTCTGTCCCTGGAGGTTTTTAAGATGAGACTGGATGTGGTACTTAGTGCCATGGTCTAGTAGCCAAGGTGGTGTTGGATCAAGGGTTGGACTTGATGATCTCAGAGATCTTTTCCAACCCAGCTGATTCTATAATTCTATGATTCTGTGATTCTATGATTAACCAAGAAGAAGAGCAGGAGAGGTCCTTTCAACCCTGCGAATTCTGTGATTCTATGAATCTACGAAAAGTAGCCTGTGTTAAAGCACTTCTGGTTTGCACCTGGTCCACCCTGTGCATCAGCAAGACAACAGCACACATGGAGTGGGGTGAGTGCTCGCTGTGACTAACAGAAGGAGAAACATGTGCAATCAGAATGAAAACCTGAGGTACTTGATGGAGGCAACTTGCTTGCGCAACAGTTGTGGCATTTGATTGATTTCTCTGCCTGACCTGAGTCATGGGAAAACAACCAAAGGGTTATCTCAGCTGACTGACGTGACCCGCTCTGGAGGGACGTGGCTAGGATGTCCATAGCTGAATACATTGAAAAAACAATTTTATTACTCTATTTTTATTATTTCTTATTTATTTTTATCACCAGAACCACCTGGAATTCACAAAAAAATTCTGCAAGTCCAGACGGCACTGAACTATTCACTCTGTACTCAGACTTCATGAACCAGACTCATTCCAGGGGAATGGAAGGGGCAAAATAGGCTTGCTATATTGCAGAGTGGAAATAGTAAACATAAGAACAAGTGGGATATGTCAGAGAAAAATCAACAAAACATCATATCATCTGATCAGTTAATGTTCTTGGAAGGACTGGATAACAGGAAGTCTTACCTGGTCTGTGTTTCTTTAAAAAGGTCAATCTACAAAGATAGCTCTTAAAATCCATCAAGGAAAAACTGGATCTAGCATGTTACAGATTTACAGTCAGCCCAAGGTAGGGAGTTAAGGTTTGTTTACAAAGTGCAAGGAAATTGCTGAAGATATCTTCCCTTCTCACTGACCTGTGCTACCCATCATATTCATATGGGACATGAGGAAGAACTTCAGTAGGGCAATTGCCAAGACTGCAGATGATACAGAATTGCCTAGGATGATGATGGTTTTTAAGTGAAGAGTAGAAAATGGGTCTCTTTAGTAAGTGGTCTGCAAAACGGCAAAGGAAATTCAGTGTCGTCTGGAAAGAAATTATAGTATGGAAATCAATGCTTACAATACACTAATGGTGCACTAGCTGTTAAGACTCACAATGCAGAGCTGGAGTTACTCTGAATGATGTGGTTATCTGAAAATACGAAAGAGGTACATGAATACATCTGCACTGCTTTCTCCGTGACCTGGATTAGTGTACAGTCTGCTTTGGCCCCAACTGTAGGCGTTGAGCTCTGTGCCAGTGTCTGGGAGTGACCTCAAATTTGCACACTCTGCTCTAGGTGGGGAAAAAGGTCTACAACTTATTGCTCAGGTATTTGGCTTTTTTATCAGTTGTCCAACTCCTGTGCTATTCAGGGATGAGGGCCCTCTACAACCCTCTTCTGCACCAGTCTATGGAGGGTATAAGCTATCTCATCATTCCTATGCTGAGGCTTGATCTCTTTAGCCTGAGTTGTCACCCCATGTGGTTTACTTCTGCAAGTTCTTGACTTGATCTTTGGTATGTTATATTGGAAGAAACCTTCCAAAACAGGGAGGTACCCGGCATGAGAAGCATGTTTTGTCTGTAACCCTGCACACTAAACGACACTTCATTTGGAGAAGTTGAGCTCAGAAGAGATAAAGTTTGAGCATTAGAAAGAAGGACAAAAAAATAAGAATTTACTTTGCTTCCTCCTGCTTCTCTAATGTCTTTTGCTGATTTCTAACTCCTTTCTCTTCAGGATCCAGAGCCTCTGAGGAAACACTGTGGTGAAGACACAGCTAACTTACATCAAGACAACAATGACTCGAAAGTGGTACCACCTTTCTCAACATCAGGCATCCTCCCTGTCAGTGTCTTGTATTTTGAAACACCTGTGGTCTTACAATAAAGCCAACTTCCAATTTACACGTTTTGACTACCCAGTACAAAATCCCAGGACACTCTTCTTGCCTTTATGGACATCTTTGCATCTGCTAAAATTTTTCATATTTGCACGTTTTTTTCTTACAGTCCTGTGTGCCACATAGAACCTTTCTTTTATGTCTCATATATACCTCATTTAATTTACTTGTGATCCTACAGCTTCTCTTTTATTTCCAGTCCTTATTTCTTGCAGAGGATCCCAAATACATCAGTTTTATCAATATGGCCTGCTCACATATCTCACACTTGGGTGATCATCTTTGTTCTAAAGAATCTCACGTTCACGGCCTGTTTCTAGTGGTACTAATAAAAACCCCTCTCCATCCTTTCTTTGAGAAACCATCCCTATTTTCCACCTTCTTCTTAAAAATTAAAGAGGAAAAAAAAAAAAAAGGAAAGGAAAATATACAAATTCCCCACCTGATATTCTCTTTTTCAATAGTTCATCGCTATGTACCTTATTTGTTATCTTTCTAATGTATTCCTCCAGCAGGATTATGCTGCTTCACTAAAGTTTTGGCCTGTCACTTTTCCACTGTTTATACAGTCATCATTAAATGTTCCTGTCATATCTTCACGTTGTTGTTTTTTCTCTTCATCTTTCCCAGCAATGTGTAACGGGCTCTTGCTTCAGTGCGTGGACATTAGCATACATAGCACGGCTGCTGCTGTTGTTCTTATTACCACCATAATGACTGAGGCAAAAAAGAGACAAGCAGCTTTAGGAGGCACTGTACAAATACAGACAATCCCTGATCAAAAAAAAAAAGGGCGAAAGCTCTAGTTTTGTTCAGAATAATTCTGAAATTATTCCTATAAGTATCCTACTCATCCTTTAAAATATTCATTTTTACGCATTGTAAAGTTATTACTAAATGCAATGTGTTCAGTCCTCCATTTTTTTGACAGTCTACTATTTTGCATTAGTTCTCCCTCACCACCTCCCTTTCTAGCTAGTTTTAGCAACAACACTGGAGCAGGTGATCTCTCTAAGACTTCACTTGCCAAAGGTTTCCTATGTGCTTTGATACATGGAATCCAGCCATGTATTAAGTGCTGCAATAACTACAGGTTCCCAGGTTTTTGAGAAACCTAGCCTTCATTTCATAGTTTTACAGTGGTCTGTCCCCCTTGTCCACCTCTCTTGGCAAAAAAAAACCCTGCTGGGTTGGCTTGTTTTATCAACATTTTGGTCCTGAGATCACACTGGAAATGTGTTTATTCCCAGCCAGCCAGCACTGCCCGGTGCTGTTTAGTAAATCAGCAGACTGAACTCATGCACTTGACCCAGCCTCTGCAGAGAGACGTAGCACTGAGCCCCAGTGAGCAGAGTATAGTTCGCCATTTCACATAGTACCAGCACCTTTCTGCATAGGAGATCAAAGGCAGTGTCTAAAACATAGAAACAGCTTGTAAACAGTCTCTGTGCTTAGTAATAATGATTGATTGCATTGTTTTCTTTCTCCTTAATTCATTGGGGCATTTGTCTGTATTGAGCCATTCTATAAAGTGTGGATTGCTCACTGTGGCACAGATGATAATGTAATACTGGGCTGGTACCCAGGACAGATAGGAAAGCAAAATCAACAGTCTTACAGTGTAAGCAATAAAACATGAAATAGGGTGGAGCATAGCAGCAGCAGGGGGGTTGGAACTACATGATCTTTAATGTCCCTTACAACCCAGACCATTTTATGATACTATGATTCAATGATTTCCAAGTGGGCAGCTCCCTGGCTCTCGGAGATGCAGACACCAGACCAGGATTTCCTGATTCTTCTGACAGCAGGAATTTGATACCTCCATGTCTCCCCCAATCCTGGCTTCATTCTGTTTCTGCAACGTCACCCACCTACAGAGCAGACCAAGGAAGTATATACGTGGTAGGAGCAGGAGGAGAAGAGTCACTCAGCTACAGAGAGCTTGGAGGGAAGCTAGACACCATCTCATCCTAACAGGAGGGCTAGAGAGCTGTATGGGCAGTACATAAGGCATATTGGGACACTGGTGAGTTGCCGTTGGATATTAGGAAAAAAGAAATCACTGTAAGGGTTGTTAAGCATTGGAACAGGCTTCACAGAGATGTGGTTGACTCACTGTTCTTGGTATTTAAAAGATGTGTAGATAGGGTGCTTAGGGACATATTTTAGTGGTGGACTTCGCACTGTTGGCTTTACAGTTGGACTTAATTATCCTAAGAGTCTTTTCCCTCCTAATCAATTCTATGATTCTGTAATTCTATGACAGTGGACATTCAGGAAGGTTCTCAGTCTGTTCTGCCCTCTGGTGATGATTCTGGGAGATTATTGCAGTAATGCTGTTTGGGTTTATTTTCTTGCAGTATAATAGTTCTTTGAATAGGGATTGAAGAAAAGGAGGACACCAGCGTGAGGGAACTTCAGGATGTGGAATTTTCCAACCCTATCCCTGGTTCAGGAGGTATTCTCTGGCCAAGACAGCACTTTTTACTTCTGTGGAATGGCAATATTTGTGGGTGGTAGTGGAATCCTTGATTGATTAATATATGGAAGACACTATATTAATGCAATGTTATTTTCCCTGAAAAATAAAGACAGGTTAAAAATAGTGTAAGTATGTTTTGACAGACCATTTCTTATTTTCTTTTTATGTTCAGTTCCTTTGAGTCTGTCTTTTTCTTGTTAGGAAAGCGTAATTAACATTTTAATTTTCATTTCATTACCGGGCCCAGGTTTTGGTACTCTGTAGGCAGCCACTAATCATTTAGTCCCCAAAATGAGATGAAGGCTTCTTGGTGCAAGGAGCATTACAGATATAGAGGGAACAGACCCTGCTCTGGCTGGAGGCAGTGGAAAAAAACTGACCCAACTGTAGTCAGACTGAATACAGGTCTACAGATGTCCAGTTTCCTACCCCTATCACAATACTTATGTCTCTCTGATGAACAGGAGGCACAAATGTAGATGCAGACGCACTCTCACTTGGGACTGGCATGGAAACACCTAAAAGATCCCAGCTGAAAGCTCTCTGTACTATATTTAGAACAAGGCTGCCTGGAAAACTTTTCATGTCTGTGACAAGACAGAGTTCTAGGATCCAACCATAAAGAAAAGCAAAGGCTTTCTGAGGTAGCTTTCCCAGCTCTTTAATGCTATCATTTTGGACCAAAGCTCTTAAACTGTTTTGGCTTCCTATTGAAGCAACCCTGGAGTTGAAAAAGTGTGCTTAGCACTGTACCCCCCAAGCCACTGGATACCCACCTCAACGTGCTCCCATGTTAGTGTGCCTCATGGAGAGGCTGTATGGAGGCACGGAAGGAGCTGACGAAGGAAAACCAACCTCCAGGTGCTCCTTCATGAAAGAGGAGAACAACCAGCTGTAGAAAGTCAACAGAAAAAAATCAAGATCTGTACCCTCCCTCCCACTGTTGATTTTTTTTTTCCAAATTATATAATTTTATATAAAACCATACAACATAAATTTTATAGAATTTATATCAATTTTGTGTAAATTCAATTTAAAATATTTTATAATGTTATATGAATTTTATATAAAGCATTTCTGAAGGTCTATGAAGGTTGTGGTGGCATAGGAGGTATTTGGGGAAAAGGGCTGAAGAAGGAGACAGAAAAAAAATTAACGTGAGGAAGAGAAGGAACAGAAACAGGAACAGAAAGAGTAGGAGGAATACCTCTTCCTCTTGCCAGCCTGATTTTCATGTTCCTTCTCACCAGATAGGCTGCGGGTATGGGGTACACCTAGTACCTCGCTAACACTGCCTCTGTCACTAGCAGGCTCAAACTTAAGGTTACAGGCTTGAAATTTAGGATGCTGAACATCAGGGCCTGGGTCCCCTTCTCTGGCTGAGGGGGCAGGTCCAGCATAATAGGATGGAGTTATCTGTTAAATCTATAAAAAGGAAGGCTAGGAGGGAGGCTCAAGCACTATACACTAGTCATCAGCATTAGCACTTCCCCCTGTCATGGCTTTGACATAGTCACAAGTGGCAACATGAGGGAGGAAAAGGTAATTTAGCAGGGACAAGGCAATGCCATTTACCCGTTGGGCATGGCTCCTGCTTATTTGCAAGGAGAACATAGCCCTAGAGGCGGTCAGCAGCATAAAAATGGTAAGAGTCAATCTTTATTTCAGCATTTGAGACAACCTCTCGAAAATTTATGATAGCAAGTGCCTCCTGACTTGAAAGTACCAAAATGCTTTGGGCAAGACCTGAGATAAAGGAGGTTTGGGGGTGTGAGGATTCTTCCCTTCATTTTCTTCTCAACAGTGTCAACAATGAAAGATGCTAGCACTTGGATGAATGACTTGTCTTCATCTGACAGGCAACTCCATGAAAGTTTTAACAATACCATTAATAGTTATGCATGGGCTGACTTACATGGAGCCTCCCTCCTGGAATACTCTGTGCTGAAGGAGCTGTGTGAAGCAGGATTGTCTGCATATGAATTATGGTTTTAATGGCTGAGCACTGTTGCACATGTGTTGGTGCAGACAAACTGCATATTGAAAGGCTAAAAACTTTGCTCCCTCCAAATTCCTTCAACTGATTTGGTGATACGGGAGCATAATAATGTTGTCACCTGGTATTCCCAATGCATCTGAGGAACTCCCACGACAATACAGAACTCCTTGGGGAGGGGATGGATGAATGGGCTGAAAAAAGTGATCAGGGAATCTGTAATTCATGTTTGAAGCAGGGTTTTCATTTTGCTCACTTTGTTCTCTGCTAGACATTTGTAAAGATACTGAATTCTTTTTGAAAATGAAACCTCTTTTTACATTTCTGAAAGCTTCCACATCCAGAGCATGTTCTGTTCCTTGGCTTTTAGAGGCAACCACAACTATTCTGCAAGTGAATGAAACCCCACAGATCTTTAGATGTCTCCAGTGACCAGAGCTTTAAACCTAAAAGCCATTTGGATTAGATATAAATGCCTTTGCTGTACCCCAAAATTGGCTTCTGCAAGAAGAACAGAAGATTAAGTGTTTGTTCAAGCACTTGGTGCCCCTTATAGTGGTGATATAAATTATTTTCTAACACTCGTCTTACTCTTATATCCACTGAAGCAAGAGAAGCTGAGTGTCATCTACCTGAAAATCACATAGAGTATTTCTCAGAACCTAACTCTGCAGTGGCTAGCAACGGTGCTTTGCTCAGTGCCTCCAGCTGCGTAACTCCCAGTGCTAAGTTAGACGAACTGAGCAGGAGGCCTATTGTTACAGCCCAGGACAGTCTCCTGGACTCCTAGAATATTTGGTTTGGTTCTGATTTTTCCTCAGCTCAGGGATGAAAACAACTAAACGCTGTTTTTCCAGAGCATAAATCCATTAACACGGTTGAGAATACCTCTGCAACTGCAGTGTCAGTTTTTGAAAAGCAGAAATTATCCTGCTTGTGTGTTTTTTTTGCCATTTATCTGAGTTTTACTTTGTTTTCTAATTGCTTTCTATAAGACAGATAAGGATTTTCCTTGGATAGTATGTTTTGGCAGATGACCACTATGAATGGTATAGATGCTGGCAGCTGTAGGGTTGTAATTTTGTGTTATTTCATGTATACCTGCTGTTTCCCAGGTTTGATGGAGCGGTGGTAGGGGCAGTTCTGACTGCAAAGCTTGTGAGCTGTACCTGGATAAATAGATGCATTAAGCATGTGGCCCTTCACATTACAGCAATAACCTTGTGTACTGAAGAGCACATTACTTTCACTCTAGGCTTGCACTGCAGGTGATTTCTCAGAGCAATAGCCAGATACTCCTTGAACTACTGCCTTCCAAATAGCTTTCCAAAACTGGAACTAGTTTCTGGAGCATGTTTTTTACCCTCAGAGCTGGTTTTAACCCCCTATAGCATGGTTGCTTTGAATTTGATATGTGCAGGATCAAACCCAGAAGCAACATGAAGATAAAAATTATTTAGGCTGTTTTTTGGAATGCAGGGCCTTCTAGCATACCTCCCTCTGAATAGCCTGGGTGTTTTAAAAGAGAAGTGAGCTAAAGTAGGGCTGAGGGAATTGAAGGAAGTGAATATGGGTTTTGTCAGCCTCTGACAGTGGAAGCAACAGGTTCTGCATATTTTTGATTACAATGTGCTCTACATCCTGGAAGGGGGCATTCAGAGCTTATGGTGGGTGTCTTTATTGTGTCTGGTTCAGAAATCAGAATGGATAAATGGTAAGCAGTGGGATGCAATCAGACTGCTAACAAGCTATTTTGACTTGATTACATGCATGAGAAGGAGGGAGGGAAGGAAGGAGACAGGGAGCCAAGCTGGGCTGTGAGCTCTGAAGGTGCAGAAGGGCTGAGGGCTCAGTGAAGAGCACGCTGGACCTTGTCACGAGGCTTGTTAGCGTGTCATTGAGCAACTGGAGGAGTAGATACCCTTACAAGTCATGCAAATCATGCATATAGTATCCCTTAGGATATGTTCCCTTAGGGAACACTGATGCACTCAGGAGGTTGGCCTGATGGGCATGTGGAGCTGATCCGCCCTCAAAGTGTGTCCTTATGTGGTGGCCTCGCTTCATGCACAGTAGCTTCTAAGTGAATAGGAAACAACAAAGGTGAAGGGACACCCTTGCCTAATAGGAATTACTGAGGCATTTGGTGCCCAAAGAACTTCTCAGACCTGGGATATCCCACATGGCACAGCCATGTCGTCCTGGTGGCTCCTCTCGCTGAAGTCCCCTGCAGCCTATGCAGTGCTTTGCAGTGGTCACCTTGCTAGCAGAAAAGCACAGTAGCTTGGCCACTACTCAAGCCTGGGTCTCTGAACACTTGGAGAGTCAGTCCATCATCATGTCAATGATGACTTCCCACTGAACTTTCACCTCAGAAAGAAAGCTGAAGATCTTTACCCTTACCTTCTCCTGTTTCTCTAGTGTGAGTGCTTCTGGCATATCTCCTCCTGCCTGAATACAGGACTAAGGCTAATAGCACATTTTACTGACTTCATATTCCATGTAGAATAGCTTCAGCATTATTATTTGTCGGTGTAATGAATAAATAAGTCTCTGGACCCAAAAGAAACCTTAGTAATTACTTTTTACTAGTTTTGGGGTCTTTTTCATTCTGACATCTTTTTCGCAGGTAAATAAATTATAAAATGTCTGTCAATGCAGGAAAGTTGGAAAGGAGTCCAATTTTTTTTTTTTTTTTGCTAGTTTGCCTAACATGAAGAAAAAAAGTCCTTCCATTTGAATTATATACACAATGACTAATCTTTCATTCTGCTGTGGAAGGATTTGCTTGGGGAATACAAAATATTACATACCTACTGCTTTTGATAAATTTAATCCTCTCCCCAGCAGCACTATTAGGAGCCTAATTTGGATTTACAGCAAAGCCTAGACAACAATTCTTTTACTGCAAGAGCATAAACAGCCCCTCATATGAATGAGAATCAGGCCCATTGTGTCTCCACAGATATCAGAGGGCATTTGTGAGAGAATTTAATTTACTAAAATCTTCATTTTCTTAAGGGTGTGTGGTGGTGTTCTTGTCAAATCTGAAGTTGGACAAAAGAACCTCAAAACACTTCAGCCCCAAATCAGTGACTAGGAAGATAAGTCAAGGTGTCTAGAGTCCTAAGATTCTTTCAGGGCATAGGAAGTATTGACTTTTCTCCA
The DNA here is from genome assembly GCF_003031625.1 of Empidonax traillii. Lineage (NCBI taxonomy): Eukaryota > Metazoa > Chordata > Aves > Passeriformes > Tyrannidae > Empidonax > Empidonax traillii. Next base: position 228,196 of record NW_020956085.1, read on the forward strand.
TGTCTGCTGAGGACAGACTGAACGAAAGTGGTCCTGTTGTATCAGGGAGTGTTTAAGCCAGACATATAATGTACAGGGGCATGAGAATTCATTGAAAGAGGAGGTCTCAGATCACTTCAATGGACCTGGCAGGACAAGCATCTCGTACAATGATCCACATAGACAGACTGTTTTTTCCCTCAGGCAGCAGAAGGAGTGAGGTGTAGGGAACTGAGATTACATGATCCTGGGAGAAACTTAAGGGGAAGATAAATGCAGGCGTGGTGAGATGTATATTTGTGTGTGGGAAATTGCTTGGGACTATTTTTCTCATGGGCAGTGAATGCTTAACTAAAAAGTAGATATAGAGAAAAGTTACTAACAGAAATTTACTGCTGATGCAACGGGTTATATAAACTGTGAAAGAACAGTAATAAATTATTCCATTATACTGCATGGGGTCTGTGCCAGAAATGTCACGGTGAGGCATTTCCTGAGGTCTCCATTTTTCTGATATTATGTTTCTTAGCGTCCTTCCACATTCTTAACAAACTTTCCTTCTACCAAATCTGATCTGATGTCCTTCACCCTCTTCAGGTCTCAGTGCTCTCTAGGCCCAACCTGGACTGCACAATGGCTGGGCCTGTGTCTCTCTATCCATCTCCCAGGGGCTTTGGGATCTTAACTCCTCTTGCTATGAATTCAATCTCCTCTCTTCTGTTCTTCACAAGAAGGGTCTCAGCTCTAGGGAACAGAGGCCATCATTCAGGGAACAGACCCAGAACTGCCTGATGATCAGTAAAACAGCAAAGAGTCTTGCTGTGGGGTGGGGGTCAGTGTTTCTCAGCTTTGCAAACAGGTAAGACCATCCAGTCCCATAAAGACATCTGATGGTTTTGCTATGCAAGAGTAGGATCCTGAGATTATATTTGAGACCTCAAATATCTTTTTGCTCTCAGTGCCAAAACCTAATCTGGAGGTGCTCCAAATGTATTGGGTACACCTTATCTTCCATCAGGATCCCTGCCCCACTCCCAGCTGCCATTAGTGGGTCCCTAGGACAAAGTCTATTGGAAGTTGCAGCTTCCAGGAGAAAATGAACTTTTTTGAAATGTAAAGTGACATCTCCATGTGATCTCCCAGTTCCCCTCTAAATATGTGGAAAACCCCTCAGGCCAGCATGCTTGTGCTTTGTTACCTCCTTTATCCTACCTGCAGCAGGCTCCAGTGACTGTATTGGTATCCCTACCTGTTAGCCTGAACTTAAGGAGTCATATAATTGAGTGAAAGCCACAGATTTATATTTTTGTTTTTTTCTGAATTGCCTTTCTATCTAGTTTTGCTACGGGCAACAATTTGACACAAAAACCCTAAGGAGAATGAAAAGATATCAACATTTGTTGAGCTTTTCAAACTCCTGGGTTTTTTCAGCTAGTTGAATTTTGGAGTGTTGACTTCCAGGTTTTCAGCTCCTGAGGGTAACAACTTCATAGAAATCTCTGTGGCTTGTCAACTGTCCTTCAGTAGAGCTCTTTCCAAGGTAGAGCAATGAAAGGCAGCACAAGGTACAGCCCCAAAGCATCCTGCAAAACACCTTTCTCATTGAGGAAAGATCTTAAGAGTAAAGGATTTCATGCAGTGAGACAGAGATACCCAGATAAGGCACTGCAAGGACAGCATGGCTTGGCAATAAGCTGCAGACCCACAGATCAAGGCAGACTTCTGTGCTTGTCAGCAGTTTAATAAGGGCTGAAGGTTTTACCTAGTTTCCTTCCTTGGAGCCTTTCTCTCTGGTTCTCTCCACAAAAAAAAAAAAAAAAAAAAAAAAAAAAAAAAAAAAAAAAAAAAAAAAAAAAAAAAAAAAAAAAAAAAAAAAAAAAAAAAAAAAAAAAAAAGAAGAAGAAAACCTCACTGCCAACCCACACTTCCCTCCCTCAGTTGTATAGAATATTTTCTGTTTTAACTTTGTACCATTTTTGCCAGTAACTTGCAGAAAGTGAGTCATTCGGAGCAAGCTGGAGGCAGGCCAAGGGGAGTCTAAGGGAATGCTATATTCCCCTGCTGTGGCAGATCCCTTAAACTGTGCCACTGAAAGGTGAGCTCTTCTCTTGGCTCTTGCATGAGGCCTTATGGTGGGAAGTAGGTGAAAAAGAGAAGTCATCCAAAGAGAAGACCTCTTCTGTTGTGTGCGCTCAGGTGATGATTCCTGTGCACCCTACATCTGTTCTCCCCTCCAAGATGAACCAGAGAGGCAGGGCTTGGCTGCAAGGATGCTCTAGATGAGAGAAAGAGTCCTCCCATTAGAAGTTTGGTTTGAACAGTCCCTGGGACAAAAGGGACAGGGAAATGTCTGAAGGCTTGGGATCATATGGCCACAAGTTTCTACTTGTTTATATCTGCAGACCAGGAGAAATAAACTCCCTAACCTCTGGAGCAAAAGAGAGCTGCTACATTTTGCAGAAGAGACTGGGTTTAGTCCTATAAGGAGAGAGAGGCAGGCCATGCATCTCTGTAGTCCTGCTTTATTGTCCGTCATCCACAGCAGGACACAGTGATGGATAAGGCAGGGCAGCACGTCTCCTGCTGTGCTGGAAGAGTTTTGTTCTCACTGTGCGCTACGTCCCTGGGTGGGGTCAAGCCCTGACATCTGCGCTGCTATGGTGAGAGTAGCTGCACTCTGAGAAGATGCTGGAGGCACGATTTGTCAAGAAAAGTAATATTTTTTTATGGGAGCAGTTTATGGAGGTGGATAAAAGGGACAAGCTTTAGAGTTCCCAGATCCTTCTTCATGTCTGAAATAGGAGCAGCAAGAGACAAGCCAGGGAACTGAAATTCATAACTCTGGACACAAAACAACGTGGGCTTGATAGAGATTTTTTTTTTAAGGCATTTTATGTTTCTGATCCCCTCATCTCAGTTTTCAGCTTCTTGTTAAACCAGCAATAAATTACCTGCTGCTCTTTTTTTTTCTCTCCCTCTCTTTCCCAGAGGACTGAATGACTTTTTTTATTTCTCCTCATGTTAAAAAGGTTCCTCCTGCACTTACTGGGTACTAAATACCTTTTCTCACCTACAATGTCACCAAGTTAATGAATATATGTGCACAGGGTCTTGTTTCCAAACTCGAGTACATGATACCTGTATGAGCCCATGGGCACCACCCACCATGCCTCCCAGTACATCCACAACTGTACTTTCCATGAGGGTCACAAGATAACTTCAGTGAAATGAGGGGCATGCCTCTGCCCTGGTAATAGCTGTTTTGCCAAATACGTTGAATGTAACCTGAGGACAAATGGAGAAAGTTTGAGAAGGCATTTTTGTGATGTGATTTTTGCATCAATGTTAAAACAGTAGAAGTGATTGTTCTGTAAAGAAAGACCTCTGGAGGAACAACACATCACAATCTCAAGCAGTCTGTGAAAGTCTGTCCAGTTTCTTCCCATCCCTCTTACCTCTTGTTCTGCACAGCTTCTGCTTTCAGCCAGCTCTGGGATGCCTCTGCAAATGTGTTTCAGGGAGAAGGCAGCCACAGGTGTTGTTTTGGACAAGTGTCAATTGTTTTGGACAAGCTCAATAACCTGCCAGGGAATGGTAGTCAGAGGTGATGATATTTAGTGTGAATTTGAGATTAGGCAAGAAAATGGAGAAAGAAATAGGACAACCAGAACTACTAATTTGAATGCTTCTTTTAAGAGACCTGTTTTGGTTTTTTTCACTTCAAAACAACCTTTTAGGGGTAAATTTAGCTCTGTGTGTTTAAAATAAGTAAGAAGGTCTTGAAGTGAAGAGTCACCATCTCATTTCAGTTAAATCAAATATCTCTGTTCACTGAAAATATTTAAGGGAGCTTGAAGTTTCATTTCAGACAACTTAAAATTATTTCTACAATTATTATTATGGTTTAGCTATTGAACTGAAAAATTATTTATTTGCACAGCTCTAATTAAGGCAGAAGGAAACTTATTTAAATGCTTTGATTAATTATACTTTTATTCCCAGCTGAACAGAAGTGGGAATTCCAAGTCAAAGGAAATTATTGTTTCTCTTTTCTTATGCATATATTCCCTTCCACTAGGGCAAGTGCTGGGGTCTGCTTCCTGACCCAAGTGTTCATTTACTTTTTGTCTGTCCCATGCCTATTGTGGCAGGAGCTGAAGTAATTTGTTTCCAGGTCTGAGTGGCATATTAATATTAAACAAAAATAAACACTTTGATTTTTCATGTTCACCCCATTGTTTTCCACACCTCTTACTCTCACTTCTAAATGTTTCATTAGCAATGTACTATCTCGGGATCTGGAATATCTTAGCAATTCCTTTATAAATTTTGAAGTCTTCAGCAACTGCGGTGATGGTCCAATAATTTATAGTATTTTCTTATACCACTCCGGAGCAGGCTGACCCAGTCTTTGTACTTTATGTTTCTGATTGTCTGCTTCCTGCCTCAGACTTGGGAAAGTAAATAGGTTGAAGAGTGAACAGACTTGTAATTTTGAATTTGGTACTGATCCCTCTGGGTCCTTGGCTGGTGAAGCACAGATGGGCTGACAGACAATTTCAGGTTAAATAATTAAATATCTCTGCAGACCTTCATGACCTTGCCAGCTTGATAAATAATTTCAGTTTCTCTGCTGATACCCCTGGGTAAAAAGATAGTTTCATATTCCAGCCCAGTCTCTCTACCAGGTCAGTGGATTAGCAAACAGAGGGACAATTCATCTCTCTTTTCCATCCTTCCTTCCTGCCTCTTGCCTGGCTTCTGGTTTGCCATACAGCCTTAGAAGTGGTACACTAACTGAAACCAGTAGTGGAACCTCAGGGCTCATAGAGGTACATCCTCTGTGCTACCCAGCTGTCACTTCATGCTACAAACATCTGGAATGAGTCAGAAGGGGGCTATAAGTGTGGGGACTAAGCAGAGATAAAAGTTTGATGAAAAAAAACCAAATTTCGTCCCAACTTGTACTAACGTAAATCTATCATGCTGAGAATCACTACCTTTATTTAAGAACCGCTAATTTTTTGAAAGATCTGCTTTAAAATGGAGCCTCATCTACTTTATTGCTCCTAACTCTTATTTAAGTACTTTTTTAAACAATAAAAGAGTGTATTTGCAGAAATTCCCCCTTGTATTTAACATCCAGATCTGGTGATACATCAGATGAGACATCAGATACAGTTTCCAATTATTTTTTTCCTACCCCCTTCCCTTTGGTGCCATAGAGGCTATTCCTAACTCTTGCTCCAGCCTCAACCTGTCTTTACAATCCTAGCTCACCTGAATCTACCTCCTTGTCCCCCTGAGGACAGCTCAGGACAGTTTAGGGTTGAGGAGTCCCAACAGTCACGTCTTTCAGGTGTCACAATCTGTGTCTCAAAGTCACTGTCCTCTTAGAGTCTTATGGTCATTTATGTGATCAGCATCTCCCTCAGCTCTCTCTGTCTCCTCAGTCTGGACTACAGGCACTTGGGGGGAACAGGCTCCAGTACAAACAGTGTATTTCTTTCACAATGATTTTAAGATCTTCCCTGCCAAAGAACTGAGGCATCCTGACCCTCAACCCTTCCTGTACTTTGCTATCATACATCAGTGTAGGGAACCGAGGTCTCACAGCCTTCATAAGCCAGCTTCTCCATGAGGGAGATGAACCCAGGTGTCCTGGCTCTCAGGTCAAGCTGCTCATGGTAAGCTCTGCTTTGGATTGCTGCGTAGCTGGAGAAATGCAGTGTAGTAAACAGTGGATTTAGGGATAGAGGGAGAGGGGTTTAATGCTGCTGTTTTCTGTCAAACAGAAAAGTTCAAAAGGCTGGTGGATTTGTGGTTTTTTTCATTCATTTAAGGCTGGTAGCATAATTTATGTTTAAAATTTTTAAAATGTTTTATTGAGATAGCACATGTACTTTTTTCCTAAGAGGATAAATCTGCTTGACATTTTTGTCTTAGACCACTGACAAATGCAATACCTCTCAGAGGCTGTGATTCTTCTCTTACCACTCATTCTTTTCTCTTTTATATTTTCATGAATAGTATGTTTCCTTTTAAAATAACTAATGAAAAACGTTTCATTTAGTGGAAAAAAAATTCATTTTATTTTGGTCTGGGATTGTGGGATCTGTAGTAACCATTGAAAACTGCAATTTGACCTCATGCCCTTTCTTTTTTTTTCCTTCGAGGAATTCCCTGCTATGCTACAAGTCTGCATACCTTTATCAGTTTCTCTTTTGGGAGAGAGAATAATGGGAAGGGCAGAGTTAAAGTACACAGTACTTTCTGGGACATTTCCTGAGATCCTGACTCAAAAGGTCTTGATCCTAAGCCATTGCAGCTCCTTTTTTCAGCCAGACCCTTCAGGTTATTGCAGAGTTTTGAGCAGGCTTTAGTGTCAGTATATTCTCTGCTTATAGTTTCAGTTTGGTTTTGGGTCTCTCCAAATAAGCACAGAGCTCCCCTAAGCCTCCCTGAGAACTTACAACCCCAAGAATAATAAGTCAGTCTCCCAAGTAGTGAGATTAATTTACCCAGTTATGAATTGAAAAATAAATATCTAGAAAAGCTAAGGGATTTTGTGTATCTTCTGGATTTGTGGCATCCAAGGAACCTCCTTTTCATCCTAGTTCCCCAGCCAAAGGCTGGAAAGACATTGTTTAGTTAATAAAAGTTGAATTAGTTCTGTCATATCTTGACCCTAGGGACTGAGTCCTTAGGAGAGAGACTAACAGTCAGATGAGTTTATTACATGCCAGTGATGAAGTGAAATTCAATTAATTTGTTTGCTGTGCTTCCCAGAATGAGAAACAGACATGGCATAAATGTGAACTTTGGTTCAGTGTCAGCAAACAAATGCAATCTGATGATGTTTTGAAGTCCCACCATCCTTCCTTGCATGTGCCTGGGTCCTTTGATGCTCCAGACAAGATTGGAGAACCCTACATAAGCACACTTTCCCTGGTAGAGTGTTGCAGACACCTACTTTAGCTTTGTGACCACTTAAGACCTACCTGGGAACAATGGGATAGGAGGCCTGACCTGGGGAAGAAGTCCTATTGCCTTCCCAATTGCTGCATGTCCATGGACACAGGAACTAAATGGGACAATTGCAGTCAGTTTTCTTCCCATGCAAAAAAACCCCGCCACTGATGCTGTAGAAATGTACAGAGTATTCTCCAAAGATGTTGCAGGAATTATTTCAAAGCACTAAGCATGGGAGAGCACTCAGCCTGAATTACTCCAAATCATTCTCCTCTAAAGCAGTTTTTTCAGGCCCCATGGCATAGATCACAACACCCGTGGTTTCTCAAGAACTTTGCTGCCTGGTTTTGAACCAGGCTTTTGGTCTGCACTGCTTGGATGGAGAGGTGGTCCCTGTGTTCTTAGATAAACCTTCAGGAGAGTCCCAAAGGTAGCTGGAAATCCAAATTGCAAACTCAGAGGAGGCAGCAACCTATCCAGGCATCTCACAGGGTTGTCCTGGCAGACCTTCAGCCCCATGGTCCAGGAGTGATACCCATCCTAGAGAGTCTATGGCAGCAGATCTCCTGAGAACCCTTTGGACTGAGCAGGGTTAAACTGTATGTATAAATTTCCGACTAACAGACCTTCATCCTGATGTGATAGAAAGGGATGAGACCAGGCTATTGGTGCTGTTTCAGTTTGCGTGGATACTGAGTATCTCTGTATGGTCAGCCCATTGTGTGCTGTGCTCGTGTGTGTCTGCTGGGAATGGATGGAATAGAAGAACAGAATCCTCACCAACAGCTGGACCTGAGAGCTCACAGCTGCAGCAGACTCACTCCTATCAGGCTGCCAGGTTAGACAGCTCCCAAAATGATGTATCAAGAAATGAGTTTTCAGACACCCCCTTGAAGGGTGTGGAAAGGCTTCAGGGTGTCAACACCGCTCTCACACTGTTGTCTCATCCCCAGACATCTGGCTTGATAAAGAGAACAAGCCAGTCCACTGAAAGAGGAAATGTGCTGTGAGAAGTCCGTGGTTTTATCTCTCTATTTGTGGAATGAAAGGTCACAGAAGGTTACACAGGATTTCCATACTGTAAGTTCCATGTGAGGAGCTGGATGCTGACCATGGTGCTCTGTGCAGGGTAGGCTGTCTTACTACTCCTCCCTAAATCCAGGGCTCTATATGCAGCCCTCTCTCATCCTGGGAAAAATACAGAGAGAGGTATTTGTAAGGAAGGAAGAAATGTGTCATCCTATTCAGGAGCAGCAGCAGGATGTGTAGATACACTTATTAAGGAAAGTGAGAGGTTCATGTTTCGGTCTGTACCCATAGGAAGCAAACCAGGAAGGGGATGTTTTGCAGCACTGTTAAGGCAGAGATGCTAGCTTCTCAGGTGGTATTTTGCAGTCCAGACAGGTAGACATGTTGTCTTAGAGTCACCTCCCCTGAGATTTCAGGTCACTCATCCCTGTGAATTAGACTGTTTCCATTGTTCCCTGCTCTCCTGTTCCTCTCTTGCAGGTACTGGCCCAGGAATTTCATCCAGCTCTCTAGCTTTCAGTGACATTTTGTCTGATCTTTCTCTTCTTTCTCTGTCCCACACATCACAGACCTTTTTCTGCTCATCAGTGCTCCCTCACCCTTATCTCTGACCCTTAGGCATAATTTTTTCCACCTAACTGGGCATACCCACTGCAGTTCATAGCTGTCCTCATTTTTTGGACTGTCCACAATACTTGGTATCTCCTATCTGTATTCAGCAGGGCATACACTAATGGTTTTCCATGAGCTCACCCGTTAAAGAGAACATAAGGCTGTACCTCTGTACATCAGGGCCTTGCTACTCTACTATTTTTCTCCTGAAACTACAATAAGACTACAAGCTCTGGAGGTTTTTTCTTTGTTTTTTGGAGCAGAGCGTGAGGAATGGTGGTTTGAGAAGAGGTGACAAGAAGTAGGACAAGGAGTTAGGACCTCAGTGTTCCCTTCTGCTGTTCTGTTTTTCACAGAGGAAACAAAGCTGTGGATTATAGCCCAAACCTGCCATAAACAGTGTCTTAGAGGGAGCTTGACAGGATGGAGAAGCGGCCTGACAGGAGCTTCTTTGAGTTCAACAGAGGCAAATGCAAAGTCCCACAGTCATGAAGGAACAGGCAAGAGGACAAGCTGGGATTGACTGGTCAGAAGTCAGCTTTGCAGAAAAATCCCTGCAGTTCCTGGCGGATAACATGGCGAACTTGTGACAGCTGTATGCCCTGGCAGTAAAGTGAGCCAGCCACATCCTGGCTATGCTAGCACTGATGCAGCCATCAG
>NW_020956085.1:237670-244633 GCF_003031625.1 Empidonax traillii
CACAGTCATGAAGGAACAGGCAAGAGGACAAGCTGGGATTGACTGGTCAGAAGTCAGCTTTGCAGAAAAATCCCTGCAGTTCCTGGCGGATAACATGGCGAACTTGTGACAGCTGTATGCCCTGGCAGTAAAGTGAGCCAGCCACATCCTGGCTATGCTAGCACTGATGCAGCCATCAGGTGAGAGAAGACATTCCTCCCCTCAACTTGGCACTGATTGCACCGTATGTGGACTCTGTCCAGTTTGGGCTACCCAGTACAAGAAAGGCACAAAGTGGAGTGTGTGGGCCAGAGGAGTCCCGTTGTCAGGGGCTGGAACACAGAGGCTGAGAGAGGTGGGCTTGTTCAGCCTGGAGAAGGGAAGGATAAGTGCGGACCTTGTTGCTGTCTACCACTGTCTGTTAGGAGGTTACAGAGAGGATGGAGCCAGACTTTTCTTGGAGATGCACAAACACAAGATGGAACATGGGAAAATATGATTAGATGTGAGGGGAATGAATTTCCCCATGATGGGATCCCCATCCTTGTAGATATTCAAAACTCAGCTGAACAAGGCCCAGAACAAAGTGCTCTAAACTGTCCCTACTTTGAGCTGTGGTTGGGCTACAAACTCCCAGAGGTCCCTTCTAACCAGAATTATGCAATGTATTTATATTTTTTTTCATGAGGACCTGGGCCAGTTCCTTTCCTGACAGTATCTCCTGTGAAGAGTTAAATTCAGAATTACAGACTGACAGAACAGAACGTGTCCTGATGGCCACTAGAATTTCAGAAATCCTGTTTTTGAGTTTTCTTCTTCAGAAGGGTGGAAGTTAATTTCTGTTTTAAGAAAGCTGAACTGCCGTGTCAGTTCTTGAAAGAAGATTGGTAACAAAGCAGCATTGCTTTGAAATTCAGATAACATACCTGCTGTGCTTTGCAGATTCAGCTATGCACACTCCATAGCAGCCTAAAATTGTTTAGAGTGCATGAAGATTTCTCTGAAGTTTTTTGTCCCAAAGGATGCAAGGGGTGAGAGTTACAGAGGTAGTTACAGTGGAGGGCTCAAAGGTCCTGGAGCTTTATATGTTGGGGTAGAGTTCTTTGCAGAATAACTCAAATCTCGAAACTGGGAGAGAAAAAGAATGTTTACTCTAAGACAAACAATAAAAGACAGAAAGTTAGATGGGATAGAAAATATTTCATCCACAGTCACTTTCCACTTGGCCTCAAGCTCCCAGGCAGCAGGAGAGAGCCCCCCACAGCTTGTACCCCAGCAGTGTTGCCTCAATGTCAGACCTTTTCAACCAGTGTAGAACCTTTCTCAATAAAATATTTGCATTCATTATCAGTAGGTAATGTAGGAATTTTCAGGCTGAAAGTGACACCATGGGAATGGGAACAAAGAGTGGCACATGACTGGCAGAGCATGAAGGTGTGAGTAGGGATTGCCCAGTTCTCCCTTAAGATTTGAATTGCAAAAGAAGAAAGAAATTAAGCTAAAACAAGGCTGGATGGAAGAGAAATCCTTTCAGGCGCCCATGTTAAGGGGGCCTGAGATGGAGCCTCAGTAAAACTACAACAATTTGGAATATAAAGAATTCTTTGAGGCTGATATAGGGCTCACTTGCTGGGAGATGGGAAAAGTGTGCATTAAAATGTGTGGTTCCTAGAACACTGGCTCCAGACAAGCCTTTTGCAACTGTTGGAGCATAGAAAAAATTTAACAATGTGCAGGGAATGTAATCGTTAGAGTAGTGGGAGAGAGGAGTGAACCACTGTGACTTAACCTATCCAAGAATTTAAGCTACTGTAGACACTACAGCTGATTGTTCCAGGAAAGCTGACAGAAAGTAATGAAATCAAAAAGGATTTTGTTAACAGAGAATTTACTTCTTTTTTTTTTTTTTTTTTTTTTTTTTTCATCTGAGAGAGGAAATGCAATCAGTTTAGAAGAGAAAGACAGAAGATCTTTTCATATCTGACGTCTAACTCTGCAGTATATAAGCTAAGGAAGATTTCATTGTGTGCCAGCAGCACAGCTGGTAGAGAGCTAAGAAATTTCACCTGGAGTTGGAAGAACTTCTGTTGCAGATAAAGGGGTTAAAAAGAAAAGCAAGCAACCACCAAAAAAAAAAAAAAAAGAACAACCAAAGGCAAGGAAAAAAAGTACTTTCCTGACACTGTTTTTCTTGAACAGATTTTAACACCATCATAATAGAAAACAAAGCACCCCCATAAACGCTGTGCTTTGATGAAATTCAAGAAATAGTATTAATTGTGTGGAGTAAATAGATAAGAGTGGGGATTGCCTAGAGTGCTGGAGTTAGAAGTTCAGGCTATATTTTATTGCTCACCAACAGAGAATTAGTGACAATCCAAAGAGCAGCATGGCTGGTTACATTTGCTTGAACTAATTTCAAAGAATCTTGATTGAAATTTAAACCCAAAGTGCTGTGAACAAGCTGTTGTGCTAGCTTGGGAAGCAGAATGATTTTGATTATGCTTTAAAAGTGACAGGGCAGGGAGACCCTGCCAGCTGAGTAAGTGTAACAGCTTGTTTAAAATTGAAGGAAAGCCTCATGCAAGCTGTAATCCAGCAGTGTATCTCAGACAGAACTGTGGGCATTACTTAAAGAGGGAAAACTGATACAGATTTGTTGATGTCAAGATACATCCTAAGGCCTTTGTTTCACTAGACACACAGCCAAATGCTGGCATCCATTCTCCAGAAGAGTGCGAGCATCAGCTTCCTGACCTAAGTTCTTGATTTGGGCCAGAAAATAGTACTCACTTCAAAAAAAAAAAAAGTAATCTGCCTGCAATATAAACTTATTTTGTTATTAAAAAATAAAAATAAATAAATTATTATCTGTTATTGATGAGATGGAGAAATTATCTCTGTATGGGGAGGAAACACTTGCTTTAGAAATAAAATAACACAGGGTGGATGATGATGCTGGATTTCCTCACAAAGCAAAGATCCTCCTTAAAGGAAATCCATTGAAGGTGGCTTGGGAACTAAAGGCAAACCAACACTGATGCAATTAGCAGTTTAAAATCCCGACTTGGCATGTTAAAAGCACTGACCACACAGGCATCTAAAGCAGTGATAATGATGTGAGGTACCTCGGATAGGGCATGAGGTCTGGCAATGGTGGCGTTTCAGAATATTGCCTTGGATATGAATGCAAAGAGCAGGAAAGATCACAGAAGAGAAGGAAGACCCTCCAGTATAGAGAAGGCAAAAACAAAGCTGGGAGCTCTGCACATGTTGAGCTGGTTTTTGTCATCTAAACAGGAAATAAGAGTAGGTAACTTAGTTGTGAAAGGAAATTTGGCATATGTTTTCTCACTAGAATAAAAGCTTACGACTTTCTTAAAGCACCAGAAAAAGGTATTCATGGTCTTTAATCATGGTGTTCGCTAAACAACAGGAGCAGTTATAGGAAATAAATTATATTCTTGACCTTAAGTCTGTCACTGGAATGCAAATCCCTTGGCAAAGGATGGAGGAGAGTCCAGTTTCAAGTAAATAAAAGTGGTGATATCTTGGATGTTCCCATATCAATCCAGCCACATAAAGAACTGGACCATTTGTTCTGATATTACTGAGGAAAGCTGAGCACCACTGTAGTGCTCACTTATCAGGATGGTGATATTTCAGTTCATTTAACAGTGGGATGTGTACTTTTTATTATGCTGCTTTGTCAAAAGTAGAAGTGCTCTTTAATTTTCCTGGGAATCAGATGTTTCTTCTGGGTAAATATACCTGTTACAGCTTTACCAGCTCATTATGTTATGAGGAGATGAGCTGCCCTGGAAAATTTGCAGCAGATTAAATTTGAAATTAGACTGGATAACCAAGAGATAAAACCTTTACAAGTGAAAGTGTTGCGGAAAGCAAAACACCATGGTTGAAAAGTCACAGACTAAACCCACAGACAGGAGGGGGATCTGTGAGCAAAAAGCACGTTCTGTATATCCTAGAGCCATGATGAACCATTTGTCAAACAAAGGAAATCACTTTGGCAGGCACACAGCAAGGCCCAGAGATGATGGAAATGCAGAACAGATATCTCATCTGCAGATGTTTTTTAGCAAAGTAGACCAAAATAGGGGTTTTTTGTAGTCAATTCAGACCAAAATTTTGGCATCTTAATATCACTACCCTCATGAAGAGAGAGATTACCTGCAGTTTATGAACACAGCAAAAGTGATTTACAAAATTGAGATCTCCAAATAGCAGATTGTTTCAGAAATGAGCAGGAGTCTATATCCAGACACAGTTACTTCTGAGAGGTAGCCATTCCTGGGTTTTGAGTAATACAGAGGGTTTAGCTTTCTACCCTTAAAGGAGAAGGAGTGCTGCCATCATGGAGCCCATGGCTGAAGGCAGTTGCAGTAATGTTTCAGTATGTCATGAGATTTTTGACAGCTGGATTACTTTATTAGGTCTGGAAGGGTGCCATGGAGAAACCTAGAGGTAGCTGGAGGCAGCTGGAGGTACCAGTGGAGGGTCAGTGGGAAATGTGTCTCTTTAAGAGAAGTATTCATCCTTCTGCAAAGAAACCATTAAGATCTAGTGGATCATTTAGCTGTCTGCTAGAATTTCTTATGTCTGGGCTTCGCTGAAATAAAATGATCATTCTGTGAGAGGATAACTGTCAATAGCAAATGGATATCTTGGATTTCAGAAGATAGAATCAAAAGGTGGGGTCAGGACTCTGGAGATACTTCATTTTAAGAGATGGTTATTTTTTTCTAGATGCTAATAGATGGCTTTTGGCAGGCTCATGACCTCCAGATATAGTTACAAATCAGAATTAATTAGTTTTTGCCTTCCCTTTCCATTTATCACATATGTAAATCTTCTATTAAGAGGCAAGGCTTACTTCTGCACTAAGCAAAAAAATATGAAAATTTTAGTAGCTGATAAGTGGTGAAGATCCAATCCCCATAAGTATTCTGGGCATTGGCCAGAAAACAGGAATTTTTAGCTTTGAACAGACTATAACTCTCAGAATGTCATGATTAATTTTTTTTTAGTGGAATCTTTTATGGTTTGTAGGTACTATGGTGTGTGAACTGGTACTTTCAAGTCTGCAGAGGTTGATGTCACAGTCTCTGCAATTAACTGATATTTTTGAAAGGTAATTGTCTAAGAAATGAAGCTGGAGGTGGAAGAAATCAAAGTGTGAGTTACTTATAATACTTGCCATATAACAACAGAATTAACTGACCTTGATCAAGACGCCTTTTAAAATCACTGTGTAGACCCTGTTGACTTTGAAAGGAGGCAGCAAAGAAATTATGGGAGTAACTTGACCTCAAATCTTTGGACATGTGGACGTTAAACATAAAGCTTGCTTCTTGACAAGAGTCATCCATGTATAAAAAAAGATCCCACTATTAAATTCATTTTTTTTTAATGTTCCACAAAGCCTTAAAACAATAGGGGTTTGTTTCTCAGTTAAAATGACTGCTCAAATGCAATTATTGTAATTTAATAAAAATAAAAATCAATGTTTTGTCTCAAACTACCTGGAAATATGTCAGTTAAGAGCTATATGAAGAGATGGGAGGTGAAATCTTGCAGGCACCGGGTGTGTCCCTGTGCGGATTTCTAGGAAAATGAGACTGCTTCATCTCCAGTTCTGATGAGTTGTTACAGCATTGCCCTACCAGCACTTGCGTTGTGCGAGCTGGTTCCTGGCTGCTGTGGGGAACCCTCTGTGTTCAGCCTCAGGCCATGGCAACCACCGCTGTTTCTCACTGGTCTGTGCATCCTGGCACAGCGTGGGCAGGTACATGAAGGTCAGTAACCATGTGTACCCACATTCTCTATTTTTACAAGAGAATACGAGAGAATCCCACACCTCTTGAGCTGTGGTAGAGAACACAAACTCATGAATACAGTGGCAGCTTGCTTGTGCTCTTCTCAGGTTAAACACATTGATTTTGTCAAAGGTGGTTTTTTCTGTTTACAATGACGGATCTACAAAGAGAATATCTTCTAGCTGAATCCCACTAGAGGATGCAGAGGAACCCATCCTGCACATCTTGTTTCTATGGAAACTAGTGCAAGGGTGGGGGTGGGGATGACAAGGGAGAAACGGGGAGAAGCAAAATAAAAACTAGAACAACTAGTTAACTAAGTGCTATAATTCTGTACCATTTGTTGACATTTGTCACTGAAGAGTTTTGTATCTCACTGAGAGCTATCTCACCCGTGACTGTAAGGGAGTCTCCCTAAATCCTGAGGCGAAGAAGACTTTAATAATATGATGCTGGACTCATGAGATACCTCATAGAGACTGCTTAGAGCTAATTGTCCTCTCCCCAGTGACTCCAGGAGCACTAGATTGGAGCCAGTAATTTCTAACATCCCCATAAGAATATATATTATTAAATTTCTGGGATGAAGTTTGCTACCAAGTGCAACTTCACTTTTCCTTGGCTCTGTTGGGAACATCTGTGTAGCTGAGCATTTCTGCCCCTGAAAAAAGATGCAAGGGCCTGGCACTGTACATATGTGGTTTTGAACCTCTAGATTTTGTGCAGAAATCCTGGTTTGCAGAGCAGTTTTGTCATCAGGTCCAAAGAGTCTGATTGACCAAACCTCTATTTCAGTAATTAGCAAAGGTTCTAGTCAGCTGGGGTTTAGATCATTAAGAATCCTGTGAGATGCAAGAAAGCTTCTGGAGATATATGAAAGGCACCTGTAGATTAGATATCAGTTGGTACCTCTGGTCCTTCTGGGCACCCCAAATACCTTAAGATGCAGGTTTACCTGCACCTTTAGACATTTACAAAATATTTTCAGATTTGTTCATAGATCAGTTCCAAAAATGGGAGCTGGGC
Source organism: Empidonax traillii (assembly GCF_003031625.1). Lineage (NCBI taxonomy): Eukaryota > Metazoa > Chordata > Aves > Passeriformes > Tyrannidae > Empidonax > Empidonax traillii. Next base: position 244,513 of record NW_020956085.1, read on the forward strand.
ATCCAGTATCCTATTTCAAAAATCTTGCAGTCTTTTCCAGATAAACCAAGCAGAAAAAGAACAAAAACCCACTCATATTTTTTCCATCTCCGAGTTAAATGCAGGTTGCAGCACATCATGC
>NW_020956085.1:244916-254052 GCF_003031625.1 Empidonax traillii
TGGTCCTTCTGGGCACCCCAAATACCTTAAGATGCAGGTTTACCTGCACCTTTAGACATTTACAAAATATTTTCAGATTTGTTCATAGATCAGTTCCAAAAATGGGAGCTGGGCATCCAGTATCCTATTTCAAAAATCTTGCAGTCTTTTCCAGATAAACCAAGCAGAAAAAGAACAAAAACCCACTCATATTTTTTCCATCTCCGAGTTAAATGCAGGTTGCAGCACATCATGCTTTGCATATGGGTCCATATGATGAAATAAAGCAATCAAATGCAATGTATAATAATGATAGCTGTTTACAGAACAGTCCTCTGAAGTGTCCAGGCCAAACATCCCCAAAAGCCTTTATTCAGCTGTTTTTTTCCATACGCTGCAGAGATTTATTACCTTTATTGACTTTCCAAATGTTTACACTTGGAACATTCATCTGCCAAAGCTGTTTGCTGCATCCCCAATCAATCTCAGTGATTTCAGTGCCACAGACATCAACACGAAAACCTTGTTTTAAAGATCACTTAAACCTTGCATTAGTCATTGTTGCAAAGTGAGGGAAGCTGGAATAATTTACCCTGAGTTTGTGTTCAAAATTGTGTCAGAGAACCTGATTTGGGTAAGTTGTTGTCACAACAATTCAGGTTTTTTGGATAGAGAAGTTTCTCTGCATCTTTGTTCAGACATGGTAAATTGCTGTCATAATGGACAGATGCAACCTTCCTTCCCACAGTGCCTCCAATGAGGCTGGAAACTCTTCCGAATACAGAAATTGAAGCTCAGTTTACTGAGCATTCCCTCAGATCATTCCCCCAGAGCATCTAATGATCCTGTCAGCAGTTTATTCTATGGGATCATTTCCAGTGTCTTGGCAAATTTACCCTAGCCTTAAGACCAAAAATGCAGGTGATTGGCTCTTAGCTGAGAGAAGGCAGTCCTCCTCTTCACTGTGAATGCCATTGGAAATAAATCATTGTGCATTAGCTGAATTGCAGGCTCTGACCTGGATATATGGGCCAATAGTCATTGTCCTTTGAATGAGTTCATAAACTGTAAACCCATCTGCAGAAAAATGCTTTCTGCTTTCCTGGTAACACAGTGCACTTGAGTGAAGTCTGTTTGTTTTGGAAAGACTGTGGGTGCATTTCTGTTTTTCACTTGACTTCAGCCAGCAATCTCATGCATTTATATATCTTCCCCAAGTGCCTGAGAAGCTCCTAACCTCCTGCAAATGCCCTCTCAGACATCCTTTCAAGGAGTGGTAGTGGAAGCAGCCTTGACTTATGGATAGCTCAGATTCAGGTCATCAAATTTCCATCAGTGTGACAGGTGTTTCCTCTTGGCTATTTCCAGGCCATGACAAGGTAATGAGAAGCATAGGGCTTGGGTGGATTTTAGGTATTGTGATCCCTTCAGCCCTGAATCATGGCCCATCTCAACTGCAGTCCAGCGTGTTTTGCACAAGGGGTTTGTGGCAGACCAAGGAATTAAACTGAAAATCCTGTCATAGACAGAAGATGGCCAGCTGCTGTTCATTTCAACAGCAAAATGAAACCCATGAACTGACAGACCAGCCTGGCATTACCCTCCCTGCTAGTGCAGGAAATGCTGATCTCCAGCTCTGCCCAGTCAGAGGTATAGCATACCCTGGTTTTGCTGCTGTTTAGGGTTGTAGATTTGAGTTACTTCTTGGGCACTAAACCCACTGAGTTGTGATGAAGAAATATCTTCAATCTGTCCATGCCCTGTCCCATTATTCATATCTGTGCACTTTCCATCAACACTCCCACTTACTGCTTTTGTGGTACTCTGAAGACAACTTTCATTGATAAAACACGTGCACTAGCTTTGAGATTACCATGTCATTGCCCATCCACTTATCAATCCATCTGCTCACTTACCCCCTTATGCTGTTGAGCTTTTTTTGTTATAACGTATTTGTCACATACCTAAGGGCAACAGCCATCCCAACAGGTGACTGGAAAATAGACAGAATCATTTTAAAAGCAATGGCATTACCAAGCAACACTTCCTTCCCCATTGCCTCCCTTGCCAAAGATTTGTTACTCTGGCTCTTATTCACCTGGATCCTGCTCGGATATTTTTGGAGTGAGATGCTGCTCCAAGCCCATTGTGAATATCCGGCATCCTCGTGCTGCTTCCTTCACTAAGGAAGATGATCAGAGAACCACACTCACAGCAAGAAAAGGTGGATGGCAAAGTGGTAAAAATACCCTTGGAAGAGCTCTTCCTGCCCACTTCACTCAAATTTTAGTTAATTTTTCACCTTCAGCTTTGCTGCCTTCTATACATGCAGCAAAGAAAACATCCTTTATCTAATGCCAAGCCTCCTTTGTGAGAAGTTCTATCTCTTTTTTTCAAAAATAAAGTTCCCACGTGGATTCTGTTGTCCACAGAGTCATGGAAAGAATTAACTTCTCAAACCAACTACCTAATCCTGAGCACTGTAAAAAAATGTCTAGGATTGTCTACTAAAGCCTCAGGCTAATCCCTGTCTCTGTTGTCACCGACTTTGCAACAGAGATTTTTACTTTTCTCTCAGAGACAACAACTGCAGCCTGGGTTTCTTCTTCCCTGCATGCTAAGCCAGGCACTTGCATGCAATGAGGGCATATTTACAGTTAGACTGGAAGTTACTAAGTTTGCTGGTACTTTCAGGATCCCATGAGGGACATTGTCAAGAGCTCATTTAGTATTAGCACTGATGCCAGAGTGCAATATGAAGACAGACAAACCACTCCCTGAGCCCCATGTGACCCAGCTGTATGGCTGTATGGCACAGAAGTGCTTCTCCTGCCTGTAGGACTCATGGTTTCTGCAGATATCTCCTCAATGCCATGAGAGTTCAGAGCTAGTTGTCTTTTGGAGCTCTAGGAGACATTTTTGTAGAAGACCAGCCCAGACTTTCAGCTATTTGGTCACTGGACAATCAGGGACAAAGCAGAACAGCCCCGAATTTACAAGACCTAGAAACTGAATTCTTTCCCCTTTCTCCTCCCCCATCCAAAAAGCCTGTGAAACTAGCCATCACGGGATAGTAATTGGAGAGAAGCCTGCTTTTATCATTAAGCTGCTTTTATCATTAAGGAGAAAGTGCTGAGTTGCAGCAATGAAAATTTAGATAGCAACCTTTTGGAAAAAGCTAGGAATCCACATCTCCCAGTCTTACAGCATCTGCTAGTTTGTGAAAGTCAGGAAATAATTTTGTTTTGTACGAATTGCTATTTCCTAGGGGCTCTTATGCCTTCCAAGTAGCAAAAAGGTTATCAGCAGTTATTCAATCCTTTCTAGCAATTCTGCTTTCATTAACATTTCATACTCTGCACTGATTTCCAACTGCAGTCACCCATGTCCTGGGGATTCGTGCTGCTTAGTCAACTGGCATTATGCTAAACTTATTATTTGGTCAAATAGATATGTTATATAAAACCAAAGATCAGTTATGTTTTCAGTACTTTTCCTAATACTTTCATTAGTGCTAGTGCCTTGAGCAGTTCCAGTCTCTCTGTCCCTCCTCAGTGACTAACTCTGAAAGGAGTAATGGCTCCTCATGGCCAGGATAAATATTCTTCAGCTGCCATTCACACAATGCTCTCCAGGGCAGGCAGCTTTGAGAGGAGTATATATAAATGAATCTTTCCTTTAGATCCCATGGGATATGTTTTCATTCTTCAGTGTAATTAATATTATTAGTGTTAATGAGATTCTTTCAATGCCTGCATATCCTGTTAGCACTGTCCCCTCTGTGTGTCTTACACTGGGGTATGTATGCAAGTGAAGCAAGGATCAGAAAGAGACAAAACAGGGGCCAGAAAGTGTAAAATCAAAGGCATTATATCTGAGGGATACACTTGCACAGGGAAATCCCTGCTGAGATGGGAGCTTCACTTGAATTAATCTTACTAGAAGATTGAACAGTTTCTTCCCAAATATGGTTGTACCCATCAGGGAAAGCTTCTGGAAGATGTGAATATGCAGACAGTAAGATGGACAGCTCTTGACAGAGCTCTGTACCCTGAATCCCTCTCCATAATTTTAACTGTGAATCTTCCCTCACCCTGATGCTCATACAATAAGATGGCCCTGACACTATGGCACCCCTTCCTTCACCTGCTGGGACCAACACCATGCTCTCCCTGCAGTCCCAGAACCTTCTAGTAGGGTGCCATGCTACAACCCATGGATCTACCCTGTGCCTCACCAGTCTTCCCATTCTTCTTGGGTTCACCAAGAGTTACCACAGCTGGGATAGCAGGAAAGAGAAGCAACCAAAATCATAGTCAACAGGGCAAGCTCAGCACACTGTATGCCTTCTTCCTGCTGCTTTTTTCCCCTGCCTGAGTCTCTTACGTGTTGCTAGGATATGGCTCCTAAGATGGTATGGTGAAGTCAGAGGCTGTCATGTTACATCACTAACTGTGCATCCAACGCATCCTTGCGTTACAGTCCTCCCCCTTCTGGCATTGCTGGCACCATGTGGGATTACACACGTGCATATGTCTGTGAAGGATCTGGGATGTAAGGCTGAGTGCTCCACAAGCAGCTTCACAAGCCCTACAAAGATAGGACAGGGCAACATCAGAGGGCCTGAAGTTCCTGTGTACTCAGCTGGACATGAGGCAGAGGTGCTTGAGGATGACAGGAGACAGTAGTCACCCTGCTGGCCGCACTTGTAACTGCTGCCTGTTCAAGAACAGACATATTAGTCACGTAGTCCGTCCAGTGGATGTTTAGGATTGTATGGAGGCAGCGCTGATGGAAGCGTTCTAAGAGACGGAAGTGGTGGCAGTAAATGACCCATGATTCAGATCCGTATAAAAGAGTAGACAAAACAATGGCTCTGTAAACACTAATCTTTGTATTTCAGGTGTTTATTGCAGCAAACTCTTTCATGGAGTTTTCTGAAAGCTCTATACACCATTGGTAACCTGTTGTTTATCTCTTTGTCAATTTTACCATCAAGGAGATGATGCTTCCCAAATAATTAAACTGTTGGACTGACCTGAGCTCTGATTCAGCAATGATGATACGGGGATGATGAAAGAGTTCCTGAGGTGCAGGCTGGTAGAAAACTTCTGTTTTCTTCAAGATGATTTCCATCCCAAAAATCTCAGCAGCCTCTGCAAAGCAGATTTTAAATGCTGCAGAGCTGCATCTGTGTGGGCGACAAGGGTGGCATCGTCAGCAAAAAGCAGCTCACGGACAAGATGATTTGAAGTCTTAGTATGGGCCTTCGCTTGCCTTAGGTTGAATAGGCTCATTACAATATCGGATGTAGATACTGTTTTCATCATCGAGGTCTATCGTGGCCCTTTGGAGCATCATGCTGAAGAAGTTTGTGAATAAAGTTGGTGCAACAATGCAACCTTGTTTCACACCATTGGTTATTAGAAAGGGCTTAGAAAGTGCATCGCCATATCTGACTTGGCCACGCTGATCCTCATGAAGCAAAATGATAATTTTGAGGGACTTAGGGGGTCATCCTAATTGTTCCAAAATCTGCCACAAAACTTTTCTGCTCATAGTATCAAAAGCTTTGGTGAAGTCAACAAAAGTTACATAAAGTCCTTTATTCTGTTCCCTACACTTCTCTTGCAGTTGTCTGAGAACAAATACCATGTCTCAAGTGCTTCTATTAGCTCTGAAACCCCACTGGCTTTCAGGTAGAAGATCTTCTGTGATAGCGGGTATTAATCTGTTCAAATTCTGTTCAAAAGTATTCTTGCAAGGATTTTACCAGCAATGGAGAGCAAAGTAATACCTCAGTAATTTGAACAATCTGATTTATCTCCTTTCTTCTTATACAGAGTGATGATGACTGCATCACGAAGATCTGATGGTAATTCACCTCGTTCCCAACAACGCACCACGAACTCGTGAAATTTAGCATGGAGTGCTTGGCCTCCTTGCTTCCAGACTTCAGGTGGAATTCCATCAACCCCAGCTGCCTTGCCAGTTTTCACCTGATGTATGGCCTTAAGAGTTTCTCCCATAGTAGGAGCAATACCCATTTCATTTTTTACTGGTTGTTGTGTAATGTAGTGGATTGCTGAGCCTTGAACTACACGGTTGGTACTGAAAAGAGTCTGAAAATGTTCAGACCATCAATTCAGATTGGAAGTTTTAACTGTGAGAAGTGTTTGACCATCTGCGCTGAGTAAAGGGCTTTGAACCTGGTGTGTAGGTCCATACACTGCTTTCAAGGCCTCATAAAATCATCTGTAATCACCCAAGTCTGTGCATAATTGAATCTTTTTTCCTAGATTGATCCACCACTTGTTCTGGATGTCTCGAAGTTTCTGTTGGAGCTTACTGCATGCAAGACAAAAGGCTGCTTTTCTTACATGACAAGATGGCTGAGGAAGGTGGACTTGGTGAGCAGTTCTCTTCTTTATCAACAATTGCTGGATCTCTGATCTCTTGATTGTTTTCATCAAACCAGACTTTATTTTTCTTGAAAGAGAACCCTAAGGATTCTTCAGAGGACTGCAGGATGCTATTTCTAATATGTTGCCAAAGCACTTCAGGAGAGGGATCTATGGAATGATCTTCAAGTCTAGCTTGAAGATTTAGCTGGAAGCTGTCTCTCGCTGTAGCTGTTTGAAGGTTGTTAACTTGAAGTCTCCTCCTTGGAATACTGCCCCTTTTAGGTTTGAACTTAAAGTGGAAGTTAAGTTTACAATGCACAAGGCAATGATCTGTTTGACATTCTGCACTACGCATCACTCGGGTATGATGAACATCGCAAACATTTCTCTGTCGCACCAGAACATAGTCAGTGAGGTGCCAATGCTTGGATTGAGGATGCATCCAGGTTGTCTTCAAACAGTCTTTCTGCTGAAAGATGGTGTTGGTGATGGTGAGCTGCTGCTCCAAACAAAACTCTAGCAGAAGGCGTCCATTATCATTGCAGTTTCCAACCCCATGCTTGCCTAATACTCCTTTCAAGGCTTCAGAGTTCTTTCCTACTCTGTCGTCTGAATCACCAAGAATTATGATCTACAGGAACCTTTTGGGTAAGGCAGCGCAGGTCGGTGTAGAATTTACCTTTTTTGGCAGGGTCAGCTTGAAGGGTTAAGGCCTATATACTAAAGAGAACAACATGTTGCTTGTTGTGCAGTGGGAGGCTATAATACGATCTGAATGACCTGTTGGCAAGTTTTCAAGTTTAGAGTTTTTTATCATGAAGCCAACTCCTGAGAGATGCCTTTCAGTTCTGGGTTTACATCAGTAGAGTGTATAACCGGCACCACGTTCTCTAAGGCTGCCATCCTCTTGGAGATGAACTTTACTGAGAGCAGCGATGTTGATGTTAAATCATGACAGTTTATGAGCAATTAGAGCAGAATGATGCTCAGGACGTCCACTATCCACAGTATCAAGCGTGGTTCTGATGTTGCAGCATGCGAGTGTCAATTTGGACACACCTTTGAAGGCAAGTGTGTGCCTTTGTCTCTAACTTTTTTTGACTGCAACAGAAGATGCCCATTGACTGCGGTTAACCAACTGGGTGAAGGGTGGAGATGAGCTTTGGTTAGGCCACCTTTTCTAGGCCCCTCTCCATGTGGAGCAAGCAGTGCTCTCCTTGAAAAAGGCTGCTTGGTTGTTCAGGATGCTGCCGAGTGAGTCTGTCATCTCCAGAGTCAGACTCAGGCAACCAGTGTCCTGAACTGCCTGCATGCAGGGTTAGGACTGCGGCTTCCAGGGCACCTTATCACCTGCCATTTTGTCCCTCACCTGTCGCTGCAGGGCTTTACAAGTGTGGGTATAACTTTCGAGCCTGCGCAGTGGATTTTTTAGGTGAGGCTCAGCTTGTGCAGAACTGGTCCCACCCTTTACTCCTGAGGTTCATCTGCCAGAGCCTAGCAAGCTTGGATGGTGACAGTGAGGTCCTCAGGATATAGGTTTAATTAGAGTATCCTTCTCTTGGATGGATGGCCTTACAGGGCTAAGCGAGCTCCATCTACCCGGGTTTGAAATTAGAGTTGTCCTTCTCCTAGGATGACTGCTGGAAGGCTAGTGAACCCATCCTGCCATGGGCACATTTTACCTGACTGCGGAGGTCAACAAAACTAAGACAATCCCAGGGGAGGCAAGAAACCCGAACCATTTACTGGACTTACAGGTTCATTTTTAAAGGGTTGAGGGTTTACATATTCAACAGGGGGTTGGAACTATTACAATTTATTACAAATAGGGGGTTTTGGGGATGACATAAGGGGAAACCCCAGGTTAACAAATTTGAGGTCTTAGCAATTACCTCATGGGGAAAAACTCACTTTATCTTAAAGGATTTTACAGAGGGGAACAGGTACTTGGTTTTACAGGATGCAGGGATTCAGAGAACACAAAGGGAGAGATAAGATACAATAGGATTTCTGCAGAGGTTTGATGAAGTCAAGGTGTGGACTCTCTGGGCTGAGGCAGGGCAATCAACATCTGATGATATCTGGTTTGCTTCTCAAACTGAGGTTTTTTCCCCAACTCTTTTAGCCCAAGGCTTTCTGCAAAGTCCACTCAGATCCTTTTCTACTGATGCCATATTTTGGGATCCAACATCTGACCCTTCAGTTTTGACCTCTCTGGCATGGGAGACCTTACTGGAAGCATATACCACCGCCAGCACAGCTCACAACCTCAAAAAGGCATGCAGGCTTCTCCCCCACTGAAATGATTTGGACAAGCCTTTCTCTCCCTACTTTCCCCCCACATGACCACCCGCCCACTGACCATCTTTAGTCCCCACCTTATATGTATATATATATATATAGGGTTCTTTAATACCCCGAGATAGCAGCAAAAGAATAAACCACGCATTTGTTCCCAAGAGGCACTCTTATTGATAATTTAGGGGAGAAAATAAGGGAATTTGGCAAAAGTTCAAAAGAGCAATCTAGACAAAACATTCCACCGCAGTACGACCCAGCACATACTAATCCACAACATGTAGTCAAAATCCAATCCCTCCAGCTTTAAGCTACCCAAAGCATCAAAAAAGGAGCAAAGAAAGAGAAGAGGGAGCAATAAGAAAGAAGGAGAAAGAGGAAGAGACAGATCATTTAGATGCCATTGGAACCTTGTGGAAGACCAGCTCTCAGGCATCTAGATGGCAGGGCTGAGA
>NW_020956086.1:0-1513 GCF_003031625.1 Empidonax traillii
ATAAATCTCTGGCTCCAGCTAGAGGCCATTGGTGGCTGCGTCTCTCCCCTGAACAGAGCTCTGCTGAGAAAGGGTCGCTCTGCTCTCTGAAGGCGCCTGGTGCCAAAGGCCCAAGAGATCAGAGGGAATGAGAAGAGCAGAGAACAGGTCTGGGAGTGTTAAAGGTCTGGTGGGATGGGGCTTGGAGAAACCACATCTGTTGATAGGTGTCCCTGCCCATGGCAGAGGGGTTTGGAACCAGATGAATTTTGAGGTCCCTTCCAGCCTGAGTCATTCTGAGATTCCATGAGCAGAGGGGCCGGGTTGCAGGAGGCCTAATTTGGGAGGAGAACCAGTTCAGCACTCTCGGTTTGGTTGAGCTCAGTGCCAACGTTCAAGAGCACAGACTCACAACTAGTGCCATTTACCAAGACTCTAGACCTTGTTGAGATCCATACAAACTTACACGATCCAGTTTCTGGAGTAGCACTCTTTATTGAAACAAGGGGAAAGCAGTTTCTGGATTGCCAGTCATAAATGCCGTGACTCCAGTGTGTTGATATGTGTTGAAGTAAATAGTGGGGGATCTATTGGTGCTATATTTATGTAATGATAATAGAATATCAAAGAAATGCCCTATGAACTATATTGTAAATATGAATTAAAATAAACCCTATATATTTATAGAATAAAAAAATAGGTCAGCTCCAAGTGTGTCTGGGGATGACAGCCTTGGTGTAATGCTGACCTAAAGCATCCCTTAAGGGGACAAGGGGAAACACTGGGAGAGATATATGCTATACTGCTATATAAAAATAATGTACTATTTAATAGATATATATATATATGTATGTGCTATCGTAAATATCTGTATGTCCTATTGGTTATGAATATATATACACTTCATAAAATCTTCTAAATTTATATCTACAAAATTTCAGGTCAGGTCCAACAGGGTGTGCACAACGCTGACCTACACACGGCCCATTGGGGATCAGTAAGGGGTACGGTCTGGGATGAGGTGATTCTCCACTCAGGCCACTGTGAATACCAGGAGGAATATTAGCGGTGCCTTTCACTTGATCTCTGAGCAGCCAGAGCTACCAGAACGAGTTCCTGGGTCCATCTCAAATGGCCACAATGACCATGAGAGTGTGAGGGGAAAGGAGGGTGAAAGTCATCTTTGCAGGACCCCTGGTCATCACTGGATGCTGTGCTGGGCAGATGGTTGAGAGGCAAATGCTGATGGCAGAGTGCTGCTGCACAGGGTTTTCTCTTCCCTCTTGATCCCAAATCCTCCTCTCCTTTTGCTGCAGTATAAGGTGGTTGTCTGCCTTCAGCTGTAAGCCCCACAAGCACAGATCTTGATGGGAAGACCTCTTTCAATGGCCATAGAGGACAATCCTTTCGATCCGTTCTCCCAGTTCATGGTACTCCATCATAGCCTGGGTGTGGGCAATGGGATCCACTGCCAGCCGATGGAAGAGGTTGAGTGGCTCAGCAGCTTTGACATCCGGAGGCAAGATAATCTCCT
>NW_020956086.1:1900-11633 GCF_003031625.1 Empidonax traillii
CCTGGGTGTGGGCAATGGGATCCACTGCCAGCCGATGGAAGAGGTTGAGTGGCTCAGCAGCTTTGACATCCGGAGGCAAGATAATCTCCTCAGGAAATTTCTGGTTGCCCACAACAAAGTGGTCCAGGCGTTTCTCCTCCAGGGAGCCGTGCAGGTACTGCAGGGCATCACCCACTCGCCGCAGGAAATGCGTCATGCGCCAGCGTGACATGGGTACGATGTTCAGGAGGTGCATCACAATGGTCTTCAGGGTGTAGGTGGAGAAGCCAAAGCCCAGCAGAGCACGGGCCAAGAACTGCAGGCATTTGAGGTGCCAGCTGTCCCGTGGAGCCTGCCGGGCAATGTGCCTGAAGAACTTCATCTCTGCCACGGCGTAGGTCTCCGGCCACATTGTGCTTGGGGTGAAGAGGGCCTCTGTGGGCTGGCTGCTCACATAGATGTCTGAATTGCCTTCTTGCACCCCAAACAGCACCTCAACCATCAGGCTCTCTTGGCCTCTGCTCACCTTGAATTTGCAGGAGCGGCTGGAGGGCAGCAGCACTAAGTGCCAAGTGTGTGAATGAGGCAAAGCCAGCCAGGCTGCTCTCACCAGCTGGTAGAACCAGCGGGCAGTTTTCTCCACATCTAGGTAGGAGCCAGAGCAGAGGGTGTTTAGGAAGTTGGGCTCCTCATTCCTCCTCTGCTCTTCCTCTGGGTGGTGGAGGAAGCACAGCACGTTCTCGTCCTGTTGCTCCCTCCTGCAGGTGCACACCGGCTCCACGCGGATGTAGAAGTTCCTCCCAGGCAACTGGCCTGAAGTGTCCATCTCCAGATGAAAGATGTGCCCCGGGGGAGGAGTGAGGGGGACAAGGACGCTGTACACGACATCCTCCTCCCGGGGACTCCACCCTTCAAAGGCACTGCCCACCCCAATGGCTCGTTGCAGCATTGGGTAGGAACTGTTGGACAAGATGTGTCCAAACACAAGGGAGAAGTTGTCCATCAGGAAAGTTGCTACCTCGCTCCCTTCCTTCAGGTCCAGAACACGCCACGGTATTTGCCGCTTTATAATCCATCTCAGGATGTTGTCAATATTATCTTCTTCTTCTATATCCTGGTCTTCTTCTTCATTTGCATCCTCATTGTTGTCTTCCAGCACAATGGCATCATGATTTTCCTCCCCTTCATTTCCACCACCATCACCACCTCCTTCCTGCTCCTGCTCTTCGCCGTTGTTGTCTGGCTGGAAGCTACTTCTCAGGCATATAATACACAGTGCCACATGAAGGCCCAGGCCAACAATCAGAGCACAGAAGTTCCAGTGCTGCAAGACAGCCCAGAGCAGGGCTCCCCAGGCCCTGACAGTGCGCTCCAGGCTGCTCTGCTCCAGCTCCTGCAGCAGCCGAGTCATCTCCCTGTTCAGGAACTTGGTGCGCAGCTCCATGCGCACACGGGTGGCCTCATCCAGCCCATCACCCGCCAGCTGTGGGTACTGGATGAGGGTTTGCAAAAGCACGAGAAGAAACATTTTGACAGCCATGGCCTACATGAGGAGAGAGAGAAGGAGTTGAGTGTGGATGAAAGGAAGGGAGAAATCAAAGGACAAGGAGATATGGGGAGTAGGGATGGGAGCTGCAGGAATGTGAGGGCAGGAAGGAGAGGGACCCAGGGTGGCTTGCATTCAGCAAGGATTCTCCCACTGCCCCACCAGCAGCAGCAGCACCATTGCAAGCCCAAGGTGTTCTGGTGAGGGATTGCCCCTGCACAGAGAGTGAGAATCCATCCCCAGGGACAGAGTTTCTGCCCTGGCCCTTGTGCAGCCCAGCCTCGGCCCAGCGTGTGTACTCACCAATTGTCCAGGCTATACTGGAGCAGTGTTACCCGCTGGGGCCATCTAGAGCTGCCCCCATTGTGACACGGCACCTGTGATGTCACAAGAGTCAGATCACAGCCAGGCCAGCCCAGCCCTTCATCCCCACCCCAGCTCATCCACTCATAATGGCCCCAGGCAACCAATTTGGTTACACCTACAGAATACAGACCCAACTCGGAGGTCAAGTAGCTAAAGGATTACAGGTGTGACTTCTGTCAGAAACTTCTAGAAATGTTATAGCTGTAGCTTCAGAAGCTCTTCTTCTGGCACAATTCTTGGTGGGAGATCTGGTTGTGGTGGGTCCAAGTGAGAGGTACTCCTGAGGGGCCTCTGTACCTTCCCTATTGTTTGGGAGGAGTATCCACCTACCCTTGGCTCCCTGGGGAGCAGGTGCCACAGGCCTTAGCATGCAGGACGTGGAGAAGACAGTGCTCTCTCAGCTGTGATAATTGTTGCTGAACATTTCCTCTACAGCAAACGCATTTCCTCTGAGAGTCAGAGCCGAGGCAGCTGAAGAGTCAGTGGCAAAGACCCTGGAACCAGAGACTCCTATTACCACCCATGTACACTGCCTGCCCTTTTTGAGAGAGTCCAATCCCTCTGGGAGCTTCACCCTGTGCGAAAATGCCAATAAATAGTGTGTTTGAGCAAATGCTTCCTCTGTTGAGTGGCTGTACCTCATTTTAGTGAGGAATGCAGGCACGGGTACTCAGTGCTTGTGGTGTGTTGACCTTGGCAGGACAGGGAGAAAAAATCAGGACCAAAGAATTGTGGGTTGAGACAAGGACAGGGAGATCACTCAGGCTCAACTTGGGGAAACATATCTAATTTTCTACCAAACAAATCAGAGTGGGATAATGAAAAATAAACTCAAATCTAAAAATATCTTTACCATACCCCTCCCTTCTTCCTGGGCTCAACTGATCGCTCTGGCCAACGCTGTGGGCCAGGACTCCCAGATCACTTGGGTAATTCTCCATGCTGGGCTGTCTGGCACAGCAGCCCTTACCTCCTAAACACCAGAGCTCTTATCTCAATATCAACCAGCTAGCAAAGGCAAGTGACTAGCTTCAGGATTTTCTTCACTCATGGATATCAGCCCATTTCCTTGACAGCAGATAGCTATCCGCAGGAACTTGGCTTTGCAGACCTAAAATAATAAAAAGGAAGTATGAGGATCTCTGTTGAATACAGCTTTAGCCTAAGTGTTTAATAGTCTGGCATAAGATCACAGTATAAAAACCAAAATTCCACATTTGAAGACTGAATGTTCTGACCAGTTATGAGTAATAGGTATTTATAGATCTGTAAGAAAGTGTAAAAAATACAGATCATCTTATGGTTTTAGCCCTAAGCACAACAGGAGGTACAACCACGATCACGTGGGAAGTCATTTCCGTGGAAACTGATAACATTTTCCATTAAACTGGAATTAATTTCAGGCTATAATCTGCTTAAGGACACGGAATGCATAAGGATGCAGCAAGACAGCTAATGCCATATGTAGAAAAAGGAAATGGCCAAACTGTGGATATGATTGGAGTCTAAAGGAGTGAGAGCAGGACTGAGTGTAAGAAAACTCTGCCCCAGCACATCATGTCACAGGCAGGAAATGCTCCCTGCCCTCCATTACCACCGGATCTCACTATGTGGGTTTCCCTGCAATGGACTGGGTAAATAATGCATGTGGAATTGATATCACTTTTCCAAATTTTTAATGGTTTTAGTTAACCTTTTAATTAGTTGTTAATAAGTAGTGTGTCAGGCCTTAAACCACTTTTAGCTAGAATTCAGCAGAGTTTAATGTAAGCTGAAATTGTGAGAAAATTTGGAAAATTACTGAAACTTTACCTTTTGATAAACTAACCTTGATAGGCTTCAATAAGCAAAGCCTGGGAAAAGAAAGATGTATTGTTGAAATCGGATACAAGGAGTGCAGAATTTATGGACCACATGGACATTCTGCAGAAACCAGAAAATAAAGGAAAAACTAACAAAAACTCAGTATATATGTAGGAAAATCCCTACCGAGGGAAAAACATACTAAAAGCATGGACCTAATTAGCATGAACAGAGAGAAATTAAAAACCAATAGAGAATAAAAGACTAATTAATGAAAGGGAATTGTATAGTTTGGAACCAATGGCTCAGTCCCAATGAGCCAAGCCCACCAGCACAACAACACCCCTGCCTGGCTCGCTCCCTAAGCCCTTCCTGGCCATCCCTGCATGTGACTCTGAGCTGCAAGATGACTTCCCAGCCTGAACTCATCCTGTCTCATCACCATGAACATGCCCCATGATCACCCTGCAGGGGGTGACTGAACCTGCCGAGGGTCTCCAGGCCTGCCCTGCTCCCTGGATGGGGGCAGTGGGACAGACAGACTGTGGCGTCAGCACACTCAGCTCCCGGGCCTGAGGGAGCTGCCAGCCCTCACTGCATGGTCTGAAGTACTGGGGATCATGAGATAAAAGCTGTTCCCACCACTGATTTGTTTTGATTAACTAGTAGGGTTGTATTAACTTCCCTGGCAGTGTTCAAGGTCTGGTTGGATGGGGCCCTGAGCATGGACCCACCTGATGTACTCGGTGGCCTCCCTGCCCAGAGCAGGCGGTTTGGAACTATATGATTTTTAAGGTCCCTTCCAACCGAAACCATTCTATGACTTTTACGATTTCTTTGATAACTTGCACCTAGGTGGGATGTATTCATGATCTCACAGTGCACAAAGGTAATGGTGGCTGGTTCACCAGATACACTGTCCCCATTTGCCTTCCCAGCTCTCTGAACAAGTTATCACTCTGCTTATGAAGCAGGTGTGAGTGCCAGCATCAGCCCTCGGAGGAGGATGTTGTTCCAACAGCAGCGCCCAGCACTTGGGAAGTGCTCAGTTTCCATAATTGGGGTGAGTTGGTGTCAGGCTAACCCCGTATCCAGACCCCTGGGGTGGAATGGAGTCAATGATGGTGTGCTGTCTCAGCCCAGTGACATTCAATAACTACAACAAGTGGCACAGCTTTTTCAGCCTCCACCAAGACCATGTTTTGTAGTTTTTAGTCTAGGCAAAGTAAGGAGAGGAGCAGTCACAACTAATGGAAATTATTCTTCCTTTAATGAGGAATTGCTTCAGGTGAAGAATTCCACTGAGTGACCAGGAGTTCCTTCTTCATTTTCTTCTCCAAAGCAGCTTATTTGCAATAATCCCAGTAGTGAACTGTGCTTTCCCTCCCTCTTTCCCCGTGCAAGTGTCAACCCAAGTATGAACAAGATGCTGTGTGATGGGACACACCTCTCATATCAGAAGAATCTGTAGTGGTTATTGCAGATTCGCAGGCAGGTTATTGAAGATTCTTCATTCGAAGACATAGACTGGAATAAGGTGATGTGTATTCCCTGTTCCAGAGCTAGAGAAAAACAAAGGTCACCAATCTTCAGACTGGCAATCAAGGGCTTCTGAAGATGCATGCACAAATAGCAAACCTGCTATCTTGAAGATAGGGCTAGAGGAAAACCCAGCTTAGTATACAGTTCAGAGGAGACAGCATGGAAAAGGTGAGGTTTCTTGGCACT
Source organism: Empidonax traillii (assembly GCF_003031625.1). NCBI lineage: Eukaryota > Metazoa > Chordata > Aves > Passeriformes > Tyrannidae > Empidonax > Empidonax traillii. Next base: position 7,323 of record NW_020956086.1, read on the forward strand.
TACCCACCTGATCAAACCACTACAACTGCAATCAATATCAAAGTCTCACAATCTTCCATGACTTTCATGGCTTTTTCATCCATTTTTCCCCTCAGATGAACTGAGGAAATAACCCACTTGTATTATCTTTGTGTCTGTTGTGCAGATGAAGAAATGCTGCATTTGTACATGTAAAGGGATTTCTCTTATCTCACAGGGCTGGGAGTCTGAGAGACACAAAATGGTGAACCACAGGTGCCTTTATTTTTATAGAAATAATTTAAATCTGAGTAAGAAGCACACCTTTGTTATAACTTCAAAAGAAGTGAAAGGAAGAACGACACATCCTGTTTCTACAAACCCTTTTCCAGTAACTTCTAAGGAAAGTCCTCAAACGTTTAAGGGTTTGGAAAGATACTTACCTTCATTCATAGTCTTCCTGTTTTCCTCTGAGGTCAAACAGCTTTATGTGTGAAAGGACAACCTGCACCTGACAGAGTGAAGCTATGTGCCTCTTCTTGTTTACACCAGTTCTGCAAAACTAATCCCTGAGCCTCTGCCTCTTCTTGTATTTTTGAACTCAATAAAAACACAAAAACTTGAAGAGAAGATTAGGTGGAACATATTAAATGCTTCTTCGAAGGCTGATTTGCTTCAGTGTTTTCTCATGATTAACGTAGAGCATCTGCTGAAATAACAAAGAAATTGTGCACAAAACAAAAGGAAAATTCCGGAAAATCTAAAGTCAAGAAAGTTAATCTGAGGGTTAACAATGTCCATGGTGCTGCCAAGCTCAGATCTATCTGCTGTATGTTCACAAGTCAACATCTTCATTCAAGGATTTCCCCCTGCCACCCTACAAATTCTTCTCAATGGCACCCAAACCATTCTCCTTGAAGCTGATGGGAACAAGCTCTGACACTTTGAAGTGGACAAGTAAGGCCAAGTGGACAAGAACAGTCCAGCTGCATTTCCTGAAGCTGCCTCTAAACACAGGGCAAGAAGAGGCTTCTGGGATCATCGAGGCTTGCCCTGGAGTCCAGTTCCTGGACTCAGCAGGAGACACAGGAGGGTAAATCATGTTTTTCCAAGCAAACTCCCCTGTGGACCGTTTAAAGACAATCCTCACCTGTCCCCAGAGCCTCTTGAGCAGGAGATGGCCACCTGCCAGCTCCTCACATCCTGACCCACTTTTCCTGAGAATTCAGCAAGGGAGAGTTTCACAGACAAGAGGAAATCCCTAAACAGCATGCAGCCCAGAGAATGGAAAGTTTTTTCTTGGGTTGGTTGTGTTTTGGTTTGTTTGTGTTTTTTTTTTTCCTTTCCCAACTTCCCAATGAATGTATTTGGCAGCTCGCTGTCCCTGTCAGCACAGGATCCCAGCGGAAACCAGAGCTGGGAGGGCTCTTCCTGCCCGGGGGAGGCTTCCCAGGAGTGCGAGGGATTTACTAATCGCCACCTTTCGCTCCCCCATCCCTCGCTGTGTCCCACTGAAGGCCATGTGCAGTGGCAAGCTGCAGACAGGTCTGCTGGTGGCTGGCTACTTTGTGTACCTGCTGGTGGGTGCCGCCGTGTTCCAGGCGCTGGAGAGGACTGCGGAGAAGCGGGAGAAAATGGCAGCTGCCCAGATGAAGGAGGCTTTTCTGCAGAGCTTCAGGCAGCTCACGGTGGTGGAGATGGAGCAGTTCATGAGGGTAAGTGGAGCCCTGTGGAAGTCCTTTCTCCCCGCTGTTTTCTCATTACGTGTTGCTTCCTACTCAGCCCTGCTACACAGGTTGACCTTCACTGCTCTCCTGATGTCGTCACTTGGATGCTTTTACCAAGCCCCTCTCCAGTCTGAGCAGGTTGCTCTGAAGGTCAATACAGCTTGTGTAGCTGGACAAAACCTTGTCTGTGGTAGCTATTAACAGTCCCCATCCTGCAATGTCCTTTTTTTCCTTTTTTTTTTTTTTTTTTTTTTTGGAGGGGGGGGTGTAGTTCTTGCCTCCTGTTGATTCGGCTCTCAGTGTGGCTGTGCTCATACACAATGGGTGGAAGGGTAGGAAAAATAAGGCTGTCTGAAATGAATAGCTGTGGCTTCCACTTACAACAAGTGTCACTGGTAGCACCGAGGAACAATAAGGCAAGGTCTGACTGGAGGGGAAAAAAAAGAAGCCCAAATTACTACCGGGAGAGTGGCGCAGTCAGGGTTTACTTTCTGAGGATGCTGTAGAAGTGAAACAGGTAGCCTGGTCAGGGGGAAAGCGTTTCTGGTCACAGCACGGAAAGCTGAGAATAAGTACAGTTGTCTCTTCACCATCGGTATTTCCTAGCTCTATCTGCTACACTGCAGGAGAAAATCAGAAAATCTGCTACCCTGCAGGAGAAAATCAATGCAGGAGTGCAAGCCCTGTTGGAAGGGAAACGAATGGAGATCTTAATGGGCCTGTTTGCAAAATAATGAAAGGTGGGGAAGAACTGGTATTTTTAATAACACAACCAGCAATTCAGCACCCTTTTCACCTACACATGCATTCTCTTCACCTTGATTGTTTTTTATGGGTAGGGGAGGAGAAAAAAAAAAAAAAAGATGAGCTTTTCAAGACAAAGAAATCTTTGTGCAAGGGATATGGAATGATTTTTTTAGCCCTGATTTTTTGGAACACCAGCTAAAAGGATAGTGAGAGAGTAAGCAGGGAGAAAGAATTTGATGGTGCAGTTTATTCCAGCTTGTGTCCTGCCTCTGGCAGGGCTGTGCCTTGGATTTTATCTTAGCTTTTTCTGTACAGACCATCCTGCCTTCCAGATGTCCAGTCCAATCGTCTCTGTTTGCTAAAGGCAATTATTATTATTATTATTATTTTAACTTAAATAAACTAACAGCACTTAGAATTAAAAACAAGGGAAAGAAGAGTCTGAAAATGTTTCAAGTGATAGATGACAGGGCTTGAGAGGCTTGGAAGACACATCTAATCAAGCCCCCTATGGCAGGGCAGTCTCAACTCATTCCAAACTGTCTCTGACAGATGTTCCTCTAACCTCACCTCAAAGGCCACTTCGTAAATATGTGCATGTGTGTTCATGCGTGCAGTTTGGAGAAGAGTCTATACGTCAGGCTTTGCAAATCAGTGGACTTTCTCTGAAGGTTATTCTGTAACACTAACCAGAATACAGCCTTTAAATTAAATTTTGGGTGCATGTCATGTGTACCCTGCCACAAGTCCCCGAGGCACCCCTGGGATGGATCAGAGTCACTGCTCAAAGTGCAATGGTGATCAGATCCTGGATCCACCACTGCCACCTCAAGGGTGAATCCAAATCCAGCAACCAGCCATCCCATCCCTTAGTCTAGCTCTGCCACATCCTAGCCATCTATTTTGGATCTAGGATAATTTTTTTCCCAAAGTACTCAGCCGAAAAGTATCAAGGTCCTTGATCCCACTGAAAGAAAAAGCACTAAAAGTTCTCCTAACACCCACTAAGGCAGTCAGCATAAACAGGGCAGAAGATGAACACTGAAAACCACCAGCTAACTGCTACCCAACCTTGGAGGTGAAGGTGTGAGTAGTGTAGAGGATCACCACAGTCAGGTGAATGGTATTCACAGGAAAGGAGCAGTAGTTGGATATACCTGTAGTATTCTTGCAGCAAGCACTTCAGAAAAGCAGTCGTGATGACACCAAACTTTGCCTTCTTTCCCAGAACCTGACTGAAGCCATTCAAAATGGAGTATACCCTGTTGGAAATGAATCACAGTTTGAAGAGACCAACTGGGATTTCAGTAACTCCTTCTTCTTTGCAGGCACAGTTGTCTCCACAATAGGTAGGTCTAATGCTTTTCATTTATGTGTGCTCCGTGCATGAGTGATGCTTATTACCTCTGGTTATTAGGACATGAATGGGTAATACTTTCTAGGATAAAATCTCCAGCCTTTCATTGTAACTGACAGTAAGCAGCCATGGACCTAATCTTTACCACTGCACAGCTCTTCATGCATTATTTTGGCTTGTCCAATAGCAGTGGCCTTTCATATTATTTTCCATTTGTTTCTTCTTTTAAGCCATCTGTTAAAATGTTTGCTCTGCTGTGTGTGGGAGATCACTTTCCTGGTCTTTATTCCAGGGTCAAATAGGCTTTGAATCTGAGAGTGCTGTAAAGGATTAAAAAAAAATATGGTAGGAAGTACCTGCCTGCTCCCACCTGCTTCTCCCTTTCTCTCAAGTATGCATCCCAAAAAGTGCAGGCCTGCCAAGCTTAAGCACAAAATCCATTCTGTTGGCACCTGCTTCACACTCTCATGCAGGGGAAGTCAAATCTATGTTTTTGCAGAGTGAAGCTGAGGCCTCCCTCCC
>NW_020956086.1:11907-25930 GCF_003031625.1 Empidonax traillii
TGGTAGGAAGTACCTGCCTGCTCCCACCTGCTTCTCCCTTTCTCTCAAGTATGCATCCCAAAAAGTGCAGGCCTGCCAAGCTTAAGCACAAAATCCATTCTGTTGGCACCTGCTTCACACTCTCATGCAGGGGAAGTCAAATCTATGTTTTTGCAGAGTGAAGCTGAGGCCTCCCTCCCACTGCACCCTGAGCACAGCTGCCCCACTGATCCATGAGTGTTACACATCACAAAGGCCCACACGCTGTCCCAGCGTCCTGGCAGGTGTTCAGGTGTTGCATGAACCCATGTGGAGATCTCCTGCTGTAGAGGAAAGGCAGGAAAGTCCTTGGCTCCATTGTGCAAGCGCTGCAAGGCAAGAACCAAAACATCTCTGAATTAGAAACACTGTTTTCAGTGCAAATCCAAAGAAGAAAATTAGGCTACCCCCCGCCAAAATAAGCACAGCCACCCCTCATTTCATATACCATTTACATCATGCTCAAGTCTCACACTATCCAAATACATTTTCAATACTCACCACCACTCTTCCCATCCTTTGATATAACACACAGATATCATTCCCTTAGTCTATGGATTACCCCTGTGAAATGTCTGTAAAATGCCCATAAAGGTCCACAGATGTCCACAAAATGCCCAGTGAGTTCATTTAGGCCATGACTTTGGGTCAAGCTGTTGTGGTGGTCACTCAGGACAGGAGGGGAGCTGTGTGAGGTGGAGTTACTGATCACCAAAGGCGGCTCAGGTTGGTCACTGCTGCACTTGACTGCTTCTTACCAGCCTTCTCCATTTGTTCCGGTGGCTCCTGCTGTAGTAATTCCCCGAACACGCAACTCAGGTCACAGGTTACAACAATGTATTTCCTTTACAATCTCCGCCCTGGTCCCTTTGAGCCAGGTCATATGGTTTAACATTGCAATGAACTCTTCCTTTTGCCTCTGCTCCAGCTTGGATTTATCCACAGACCACAGTCCTTTAGGGTTGTACCTGCTCCAGATGGGGCCTTTATCTGTGAGCCACAGTCTCTCCAGAGCTGTACCTGCCGCAGCACAGACTTATCCACAGCCACGGTCACTTTGAGGTGCACGTGCTCCAGGATGCCTTTATCCATGGGCCTCAAAGCTTTCAGAGCTGTACCAGCTCCAGCATGGCCTTACCCACAGCCAGGGTCCCTTCAGAAGTGACCCTGCTCCAACATAACCTTGCGCCTGTTCTGTCATGGGTTTATCCATGGACACATGGATAAACAGCTTTGAGCTGCTCCAGCATGGACTTACCCCACAGCTCCTGATGATCCAGTGTACCTGCTGCAGCATGGACTCATCCCTGGGCCACAGTTCCTTCAGAGGTACACTTGCTGTGGCACAGACATAACCACAGGCCCTTTAAGATGGACCCGCTGTGTCACAGGCTTATCCAGAGCCACAGATGCTTCAGGGTGCCCTGCTCCTCACCTGGACTCATCCACAGTCCCTTTGACAGTGAACTCACGTTCACTGGAGTTCCATCCTGTCCAGTGCAGTGGCACAGGAACAGCCCAGCCATCGCTCTGAATGTGTCCCACTTCCTTCTTCTTCCCCCAGCTTTGTATGCTGAGCATTACATCAGATGGCCTGGAATGTCCCTTTGCTCAGGTGGGGTCACCTGTCCCGGCTGTGTCCCCTCCCAGCTCCTTCTCGACTTCCAGCCTCCTCATCCGTGGGATGGGGGGTGAGGAGCAGAAAAGGCCTTGACTCTGTGCAAGCCCTGCTCATCAACAACCAAAACATCTCTTAATTAGCAACACTGTTTCCGGCACAAATCCAAAGCACAGCCCCATACCAGCTAATGGAAAGAAAATTAACTCTATCCCAGCCAAAACCAGTGCAGGAGCACAGGCTGTCCCAGGAAATGTACAAATTTGCCTGTTTCTCTGCACCTTCGCCACAAAGGTCTGTTGTGAAGGCATGCCAGGTACTTCTACTCCTCTTCACCAGCTTTTTTTCCCATGAGAATAGAATATTTCTGCAACAGGAGCACAACACAGCTCATGCATTTGGGATCTTGTAGACAAAAAAATCACTCAGTTGTTTCATCTGTCTTTCCCCCCCCAAAAAAAAAATTGCATTTTCCAAGTAATGCATGCCTTGAGATGAACTGTGCTTGGGAAATGCCTTTTCCCAGGGTCATTGATAGAATAAGGGCGAACACAAAGTGCAGTACTTGTGCACTCAGGGATGTACCTCGTGGAGTCTAAGAATCTCCGGATCATTAAAAGACATTTGGAGTTGTTCCACTACTGAGATAAATCCTCTTTTAGTAGGACTTAAGGACAAATATCTCTGCCGTGAGTAAATCAGCTATCAGAGAGAGCTGGACTAATTAGCACCATCTATTCCAATGCACACTGCGCTCCTTGGGACCGGAGCCAGTATCTGGACACACCAACTTCCTGGGATTTAGCCAGAGAGGTCACTAACACACAACAAGAAGCTGGAGATGGCTGCTTGTGATTCTAACAGCCTGGGACTCCAGCCTTGATGTCTTCCAGATCCTCAGACTTCTGTTTTCTGTCTTTCCATGTACTTGTTACAGGACAGGGCACATTTCCCATAACTGCTTCTGTTTTGAACTTTTGTTCCCACTGAGGCTGTGCTGGGAGCACACAGTGCTCTCTGCGTTGCCCCAAACATGCAGGGTGAATCACTTCATCTGCTTACTGCCTTTTTCAGGGGAGAAAAGAATGCATGTGTCCTGAGAAGTGCTAACCACATCTTTTGGGGTCACAGGCAGGCTGCATTGGGGTTAGGGTTGAATGTGACTGTGGGCTGCTCCAGTACTCTGAAATATCTTCTCTAACCAATCTTTTTTTTTCATAGGTTATGGCACATTGCATCCTAGAACTGTTGGGGGACAGATCTTCTGTGTGTTTTTTGCTCTGTTTGGAATCCCTCTCAACATAGTTTTTCTGCACCGTGTCGGTAAGATGCTCTCACTGCTGTGTAAAAAGCTGGGGAAATTCCTGTACGAGAAAGGAATGAGAAAGGTAATTGTTTCTACTTGCTCAGGCACAGTTATATGCTCACTTCTAGGATTTTTTTCTTCAAGTTTTATGTTACCTTATCCTCTATTTTATTTGTTCTCATGCTGTGTTAGATGTGCTAGGAGAGAGAGAGAGAGATTCTTCACTCACGGAGCTAAGCAGGCATGGCAGCTGTGGAGGAGATATTCAGAGAAAGGGATGCATTTTGTCTTCCCATCTAAATGGAGACATCCAACCCCCTTCAGCAATCAGTGGAGAGAGTGGGCGTCCCACCCCACTTCTCCAGACGCTTCCCTCGGGACCTAACACTCTAGGGAAATAAACGCCTCCCTTTATAACCAGTAAAGCTGATTAAACATCTCATTGGTGAGGCAGCAAAAAGCAGAAGAGCTGTGAAAAGCTGTTAGAAGTAGGTGAGCTGCAGAGGTTTCAGTGAATATTGACTCAAGGAATAGTGTGTCACTGCTCCTAACTCATTACACAGTCCTTTACTCCCTCTCCACCCTTGACTTTGGCAGAAAGGAAGCAGCAGGCTGAAGTTGTCCATTTGAGCCCAGGTGCTGAAAGGTGAGGAGACACCTGTAAAGGGCTAGAGGAGAGATGTGTCTTGCCTGGTGTATGTCCCAAGTTATTTGCAGCTTTCTCTCACCACTGCTGAGGAAGTGAGAATAGCTTTTCTGTGTCTCCTACTGTTCTCTTTCAGGGTAAGGTGTGAATGCTACAGATAACCCTGTTCAGATTGCTGAATTTCTTGCCATATCTGACAAACTTAAGTAGAAATTAAGGCTTGCTCAGGTACAGACACAAGCAAGTGCACAATGCATGAAGACATGAAAAATTATTCGTTGCCAGTTGATTTTCAGGCAATCTGGACTTATAAAAATCTGTACATGAACTACATGCGTGTCTGGCTGAAAGATCTTAACATATAACAGGTCTTTTTCTCCAGTCAAGGCTTCTTCATGACTGCTGGGAAGTAGAATGGTTCAAAAGTCACTGTCCAGGCACTTCTTTATCAGGACCTCATTAGTTAAAGGTCTTCTTGCAGTAAGATGTCCACTGGGTAGGAGAAAAGCTGTGGCACTGATGCAATGAGAAATAAAGTCAATAATCAAGACTCTTGAAGATAATACTGTCAGAAATGGTACAAATATTTTTTATAAAAAAATCTGTTTTCCCAGGCAAATTTAAATGTTCTTTAGTTGGCAACCTTGAATACCTAAAAATTAAAAATTAAGTCACCTAGTGATAAGCGGACATAGTCTGACACCAGAAAAAGCCATTGGACAGGAATTCCTCCTGCACTCATGGTCGTTGATACAATCAGATAAAAGACTACATCTTCCAGGGCTACTGTGGACATGCAACACCCATAACACATGGCTTCCCCCTACTTCCAAGCAAGGCTGAGGTGCTTCCAGAGGAAAAGCACTCAGTAGAAATCTTTCCATCCCTGTGGCCCTAGACAGCCACCCACTTTGAACAGCCACCATTATATATGGCCTACTAGCGTGTCAAATCATGATTATAATTGAACTGGTTTATTTTTCAGAAGAAGATCAAATTTCTGACCCTTTTGTTCTTCCTGGCAACGGGGATCCTAGTTTTTCTGTGCTTGCCATCAGTCTTCTTCCAGATAACAGAGGGCTGGTCCTACAGCGAAGGAATTTACTTTGCATTTATCACCCTCAGCACCATTGGCTTTGGAGATTATGTAGTAGGTAAGGTTGACTGCAGAGAGGAGACACATCAAAACAGCAGGTTTATGACTGTAATTCCTGTGGGTTGACTGCACAGGCCACCAGTGGGCTGTAGAGACAAATCTGTCAACAGGAGTCTTTGACTAGTCCTTGCCTTGTACAGTTCTGGGGGAAATACTCTTTTCTCAGGGATTTTATGTGCTGACAAACATAATGAAATGAGGTGCTTTGGGGTGCAAAGAAGACAAGTATTTTGGTGAGGGAAGGAGAAGTGTAAGGGGAGAATTCAATGAGCCTGGGAATTTGTACACACCAAATGGGAACAGTTGGCAACAATCATACAAAACAAGGCACATATCACTGCTTTAGCTATCTAAGACTTATGTTTCAAAGTGTAGAGTAAAGAAATAAGTTGTCAAGTTTCAGAAGACATGATTTTGCACAACAGACTGAGAGGTGGAAATCCCAGTCGTGGGAAAGTGGAGAAAAGTACTCATCAGTCTTTGAGAAGTGGGCTTAAAGACACATATCACTGCAAAAGTGGCCTTCTTTGATCTCCTGAGCATCTCTGAAGGTTCCCTGTCTTCACAAACCAGAGCTGAGGACTTCCCCTGAGGAAAAACTGTTTAAGACACATCCAAGCATTCCAGAATGCTTCTCAAAACGCTTCTGTGGATCTGCTGACCAAAATACACTCTCTGAAGAATTTCCAGAGGAACTCCAAAATGTTCACCAGGAGCCAAATCACTGTCCACAGAAGAAGAAAGGAAACACCTGGACTTCATGGAGAATCAAAGATTTCTCCACAACAACCTGTTCTGCCAGCATCTTGCCAGCCTGAACTTCTCCTCAGTGGGGATAAGCGAAGGAAGCTGTGCAGCTAATACCTGAGCACCCTACAGAGAATCTGGAAGCTTCATGTTCCTTTCTGAGGGACAGAAATCCACCAAAACCTCTAAAGCACTTTCCTCCTCTGAAACCATATTACTTTACAATGCAATTAATTGTGTTTTAATTTTTTAATTGTTATTTTAAAACAACAATTAGGTAGGCCTCCTGGCTTTATGGTTTTACCTTCATTAGGATGACTTAACTGGAGCTGAAATATTTTTCCTTGCCAGTATTTACCTTGATTTGCCTTAACAGCAGTAATAAAATGGTAATAAGTTTAATGCTTCACATCTTCACAATGAAGCAAGCACAATCAGTAACTGCTCTGAGTGTCAGGCATCGCTTACAGATGACAAATGTTTTTGTGCTGGCCAAGCAGAACAGAACAGATTTGAGTTTATTTGCATTTTATGAATTCAAAACTGGTTTGTAGCTAAGCCTGTTTTGGGTAGGGAGGCACACAAGGAATGTGGCAGAGACTGGATTTAAGTGTTTGGAATACATGTGCATACAGGTGATACCTCTGGGATGAAACTCCCCTGTGGGCTGTTAACCAAGTATGTGCCCTGCTCAAGTCCAGTTTTGAGTTAACATTATAAAGATATTGCCAGTTGCTTTGCTAACCCCACATCATGAACTTGGGATAAGAGCAGAAGGCTGAGAATGTCTCTGCCAACTCAACTCCAGCAGAAGAAAAAGAAACAGCTGTTGGGTATCAATCCATGAGGACAAACCTGCCCAGTCCTACCCCGTTTCCAGAGCTCCTGGATGACAAAGAACAAAAAATCTTGCACAGTAATCTGTGCAGTTCAGAGCACTGCAGGATCTGACAAGAGTTGCCAGCATCCTGACTCCTTCCACGCAGGTTCTCAAAGGGAAGTGATCCAGCAGGTTTGTGGAGATCTCCCTGTCCATGTACATGGCTGTGTTACCAACTATGTGGAGCCACCCCTGGCAGTGACTTGGAGCACTCAATAAGCAATATCACCAAGTTTTCCTGCAGATGCCAGTGCCACATCCTCTGCATCACAATGATAATGTTGTGTGGGACCAAGTTCAGTAGGAGAAAATGCTTTATGTGTCTTGGGGGTAGATTGCTGATGTGTGAAGAATCAGACTAAATGACCCACGCAGAACAGCAGGTGTGAGATGCTGGCTGATGCTAAGAGGGTTGGACTGCATGAAATGAGCTTTGGTTCACTGGTTTCCAGTACAGAAAGTTGTGTTCTTGGCATGTGTCAATGAATTCTCATCAGTCACCTAGTTTTTTTAATGGAGGAAGCTCCTGAAACCATTGAAAAGTAAGGTAGGAATTGCAACTAGTCTCTTTGTATGAACACAGGTACCTGTCATTTAAAGGAAGTATTTACTAGGATATAATCACACTCTATATAAATACAGAGGATTACAGTAACCCAGGTAGTAATGGTTGTGTGATTATAGCAGCCCACTATGCTTTGGGAGTTTGGGAATATTTCCAAGATAATACAATACAATTGAACACTACTTCCCACATAATTGCATTTACCTGTAGATGCAGCAGTTAAACTAGGAGTGAAATGCTATAAGGGGAAAAAATATCCTGCTCTCATGCTAATTCACCTCAATCACCGAATCATAGAACCATGGAATGATTCACTTCAATCCCTGTGTGTCTTTTGACAGGCCAGCATATTTGTGCTAGCATATATCAGTTTACTGCAACAATAAACACAATAAACCATTGCCCAGCCTTAATCTAATGCTGGGGAGGTGAGAGTCTCCACTACAATGAAAAAGTCACCTTAAAGTTCTCAGTGTAAAATATATTGATGCATTCATTAAACTGTTCCACTTCACTTTGGCAAGGCAATTTTAACTTGTTAATTTTCTTCTTCTTTCTCTCCCCTTATCTTCAGGCAAACAGTCTGGCAGGAATTACTTTTCCTACTATCGAGTGGTGGTGGCCATTTGGATTCTTTTCGGCCTTGCCTGGATTGCTCTGCTGTTTAATTTATTGACAACGGTACTTGAAGACACTGAAAAAATAATTGTCAAGGATCTCCAGCAAATTGGAAAGGTGAGTAAGGACAATGTAGCAAGCCAGCAAAGAAGATGCTGGCCTGTTCAGTTTATTCCAGAAGAAGAACAACTACCACCACGTGCTGGAGGGGATGCACAGAAAATGGAGCCATTAACAGCAGACTCTGAGCACACAGAAAATGAAAAAAATTAGTTTTCTAATAGAACAACTACTGCCATAACATATAAGAGTTGAATTCTTCATTGGAGAGTTGATAGTTAATTATTCTAAAGAAAATCCCATGGAAATAAAGTTTTCCTACCTTTTGCTGAGATACGACTTTTTAGAACTCAAGACTCAAAAGTTACAGAAAGCCTGAGTATTAATGGTAAGAAATTTGCTCCTCAGTTTGCAGCTGGGTTGTGCTAACAACCTGAGCAGTGCACTTGCTTTGCAACGTGTTTTTAAGGTGCTTTCACAAAAAATGCAGAGGAGGGGCACGGTGGAGCTTGCTGGCTCTATTTGGATTTTGCTGCTTGCAAGAAATCATGTCTCTTCCACGAACTGGCATTGCCCAAGCTTTTCTGAGGCATTGCATAGCACTTTTGGAAGAAGAAATAAGGGTATATAACTGAATAGATGCCTGATTTGAGCCATCATATTGGATACAGTATTGTGGTCTGAAAGATGTGTTTGAATGGCAAGACCTGGGCTCAGTTCAGAGACATCAGAAGCATCTAATGGGCAGGGTTATGAAAAGGTTAGCATGTTAGACATGATTCATTCTACCTCTTCCTGTTTTATACTAGGTTGAATAAAGGCAATTTTACCTTTTATCCCCATGTCTCTGAAAAACCTTTCTGACAGTTTTTGTGAAGAGCACATAAACCCATGTCTTTAATTCAAATGTTCTAATAATTTTATTCTATAAGCTTTTCAGAAGAACAGAGAGCAGTTTGAAGGGAGGAGTCCTCACTGCATCAGAGCCCTGCTGCTATGTTTGTATTGCATGGGAACTGTGAAGTCATTCTGAGGGGCTGTAGCTTTCCAAGGGCGAGTGGTGTCTAAACCTTCAACCAGGTGGAAAAAAAAAAAGAATGCCAGATCTGGGCATGGTTTCTCAGATGTACTGTCTGGCTTGCAGGCCACCTCTGGGTGAAGAGACTGACCTTCAAAGGCTTGATCTATGCGTCATGTGCCTTCTGTGTGTCAAAAGTGCAGGGGAACCCAAACCTGAAGTGCTGGCAAAGCAGCTGGGATGGACACAGTCATAGACACATGTCCCATGGGTGTATATGGTTACACCAAAAGTCAGCCTAGTCCAATACCCTATTTCTGATCATGCCTCCAAATAGTGTAAGAAAGAGGCCGCTCTGTCATGACCCAGCGCTGGGGTCAAATCCCTCTTTCAGCAGTTGGGGGCTCAAAACTGTCCAAAACAGGTGGTGGGATCTCTGTACATCAAATCCCATGGACTTCCCCACATGTTGAACTCACACCAGCACCCACAGGACCCACCCAAGGCAGTCCACAGGTTTAGCACACAAAATGCCTTTCTTTGACAGTGTTGAACATGTCACTTGACAGGTTTTTGTGAGCCCCTCAAGCTCCTGTTTTGTCAGACTGAATAATTGTTCTTTGATCACCCTCTGGGTGTTAGTTACGGCAAGACCAGTCCTTGCCAGAGTTATTCCTGTATGAAAGGGAGAATAAATTACAGCTATAAAGTAATTTCAGGTCATAAAGATGCAATCAGCCTTGAAGTTAGATTCATTACTATTTCAGTCAAACAGAATCATGCTTCTTGCCAAAACAGTTCTGCTGTTTCAAGACCTGGCATGTAAACCTGACCAAATATGTACTTTCTTTCCCTCCACAAAATATTTTCCAGTGTTAGCCTCAAGGCTGACTTTTCACCTCATATGTCTCACTGTCAGTAAACCTTTCTGAGGCAGCAGGAACAAGAACTGACTGAAATTAGGGAAGGGTAGCAGGGGTATCATAGGACACAGTGGTCCTTGTGCAAGCCGGAATCCCGTTGCTCTCACAGGGCAACACCAGAGCCAGGCAGAGAAAGCAGCTGAATGCTCCCAGGCAGGGATCTCTTCACATCTCTGTTTTTCCCTCTGACCGAGCATTGACCCACATTATAATTTTCCAGGTATAATTTTTTTTCTCTTCTTTTTTTTTTTTTTTTCCCCCCATCCCTTCCTACAAGGACTGTTAACCCCACCCCCAGTCTAGTGGAGGTACTGTCAGGGATGGTTTAGGGAGGGGTGGTCCTGCCTTGGGGGTGAAATAGTCATTTTGCACAGCCTCTCATAATTCCTTCCAAGCCCAAGGAAGAGTTTTCTTCAACTTCTTCCCGCTGTCCCACTTGCTCCCCGTTGTGACAAATAACACAACCCAGCCCTGGAACAAGCTGGTGATGTCCCGTTGCAACGCAGAACAACTGAAGATGCTTTTTATAGACATTTCAGGAAGGGCAAGAGGGACATCCCATGGACTCTGACTGTAATCAGCAAGAACAGAGCCAGACAGTGGCTCTTTGAGCAAAACAGGACAAATTCTATTTCCTTTGCACTGGTGAATGTTTAACAATAAGCCTTGAAACCCAAGCACTTCCCACTGCCACGAGTCCATCTGCCCTGTGCAGTTACTGCCACAGGGTGCAGGTGATTCACCTTTTGACTCGTTCCTCTTGCCACCCTTCCCAGGAAAGGATGCGGCACAGAGGGACTGGAAAAGTTACCCAGGGACGGGGGATGGAGGAAAGATTAGCCAGGAATGCCCCGTCATGGGGCTGTCCACCTTCGGGCACCAAGAGCTGAGGTGTCCCTTCAGCTGTAGATGCCAGCCTGGGAACACAGAAATCCACGTCCACAAGGAGAAAGCTCAGCCTCTCGGAGAAAGAAGACCGGTCCTTCATAAATCCTCAGCCCCGCGGGGAGCCCCTTTGAAGAAGGGTCTTAGCTTTGCTCCTCCTGCCCTCTCGTGGCTGCGTGCTGCAGACCCCCTCCCTTCGCGCTCCTGCCAAGTTTGGGTAGTTTTACTCCACCCCCCGCTGTGCAGTTCGGGGGTTTTTTTTTGTCAGTGGGAACCAGAGGAAGCCGCCCTGTATTTTGATCGAGTTCACACGACCTTGCTAAGGGCTAAAACAAGAAGGAGATGGGGATGATGGGCACCTCAAACTGGTCCACCCAGGGATCCTGCCTTATACCCACGCTGAGACAACTTTGTGGAGGTCAGCTGGGACCGTGTTGGCCTTTTGTCAGCAAACCATCGTGCCAAGGACCCTCACTGGCAGCATGCAGGGTGCCATTGAGATGGAGTACACTCCTATCACGTGCCCCAGGCACGACCTTCCCGTGGATAACACATTCCCACCCCCTGTCCCACAGGGAAAGGGATTGGGCTAGAAAAAAAATGAGCAAAAAGGCAGGTTTGGGTGCAGGCTCCAGGAGCAGGGTGAACTGGCCCAGGCTGTGGCAGCCTGGAGGGCAGGCAGGGCCTCATGCAGCGTGAGGGGTGGAGATAGGAGCTGCAGATACGAGGAATAAAGAACCAGCACCAAAGGGTGTGTGGTCGTCTCTGCTGGGAAAGGCAAGGGAAAAGCCCAGGAAAGCTGCAAGCCAGGGTGGGAGAGGAACTTTTTTGGATGCAATACTGTTTCTTGTGCTTAAGCTGAACAATAAATCTGTGTCCAGGAGGGCTTAGGCACAGCAACAAATCTCTCCAGGGCTGGAGCAAGCAGCCTTTTTCAGCATTATCACAACAGCAGCAGAACTTGTCCTCACATCACCCCTGAGAGGGGGAGCTGTTGGTTCCTGTGCAGGTAATAGGGGCCCCAGAGAAAATTCAGTATGTCACCTGAGTTCATGCATGAGACCTTTGGCTCTCTCAACCAGGACCAGGTGTCCTGTTGTTGCTTACTGACAAATTAGAGCCAGCTAGTGTTTCTGTGGTTGTTGAGGTTAAGAAAATATCGAGAAAAATTGAGAGCAAAATTAGAATGGAGATTCTGCTCCACAGCTGGAGATTTAAAATAATCCCAAGACTTTTAATTCATGAGTATAAGCCAGGCTGTGCTCTTCTTCTGCACGTCCTCCTTGCCCAAGGGACAGAAACCAGGAATAAAATCCTTTCCAAATCCCTGTTCTGCCAAGCTACGAGGTGACAGCCGTCCTCTGGAGACCAAGGGGAGGAGTTCTCCACTGGCAGATCTGTGCAGCCTGGAGCCTTTCTGGGAGCTGCTCAGAGCCCTCGCTGTGACCCATTCCCACTGCGCCGCTCAGGGAAATCCAATTTTCGCGGAGCAGCCTCCTGTGCAACTGCCAGCTCTCCCACTGCAGCTTGTTTTCAAACGGGAAACATTTCCAAGGCAAGCCAAATACTTTCCAATACATTAAACCAGTTGCTGAAAAACTCCAGGCGTGTGATGGTGAAATATATTATCTTGGGCTAAATGGCAGCAGCGTGTTCCTGCACTCAGTCTGGGCTGCTCCTCATACATCACCCACATCTTTGCTGCCAGCTAGGAAACACGGTGCATTTCTCAACTTGAAACCAAGGAAAAGCCACGAGGAATTATCTTTCCCTCAGAAATCCAATTGCCTCCAGAGAGAACAGGAGAAACTATACTTTGATCTGTCTTTAATTAGTGTACGGGCTGTTTTGGGATCATTTGAGGTCTGCCTCAATTAATAGTCAGTTCATTTGGAGGGATAATTATTTTCTGGAAGCAGAGACACGACTCAAAGCAGTGGAACACCTCAGTTAATGTAACATCATCTAGTTAGTGGGACTCTTTTTTACAGAAATTGCTAAATGTGGGCCACACACATGATGTTTTCCACTCCGTCACACTTGGACTTAAGCTTCCTCTCCTGACTCCCGACCAAAAGGCCGGATCCAGCTAGGAACTGGTTTAACAAACATAACTAATCACTCTCCAAAGGCTTGTAATCCATCCCTCATGATCATACCCGAAAAAAAAAAAAAAAAAAAACACCAGCTTTTGGTGCCAGCCAAATCCCCTTGTACCATTCCAGCAGGATTCAAAGTGGTCTTGAAGACAGATTTTATACCGTCTCTCATGTTGTAAGGGAAGGAGATCCCTTGGGATCTCTGGCACGTGTGGCTGAGGACCAGCCCGGGGCAACATTGCTGTTCCATACTAGTAAAGTCAATATTTAGCTATTCTGGGGCTAAAAGGTTGCAGAGGAGCAAAAATGCTGCCTCCAGAGAACTCTGTCAATGCTCTTATTATCCCATAGCCAGCCTCACCTCCAACCCAGAACATGAACTCAAATCTGCTTAGAAAATTCAGCATTTTCTATCACAAGGGGGTCCTGGACTCGATTAGAATAACTCCCTACCATGGGTTTGGAAAGGCTCATTTTGCTGAGTTTAAGTTAGAGCAATGATTGAATCCATTTGATTACCAGTTCAACATGATTTAGGAGACATGTCTCCTGAACAAAGACTTTCCAAAATTTTCTTTCAATTACTCTTATGTATGTGGTTGGAAACTGTAGCTGTACTTTGTGGTGAGATGTCGAAGCATGACATAATAGATCCCCAGAAAGAGAGATACACTGATAAGCAAAACAATAATAATAACAAGCATGTGTCATTGAAAAATGAGGGGAGCTACAACTTGCAGTTGAAGTTACTGGCTTCCTTGAGAGGGATTGGCCAGAAAGATGCTGATGCTCTCAAAGAATAAATGTGGTTTGAGGTGAATCCAGCTTCTCAAAGCAAAAGATGACTGTTCATCTTTTGGCGTGCAGAAAATCATGCATCAAGAACAGAAAAGAACCTAAATCAGAATTTGTGCTGAAAATTCCCCAGAGTTCACAGTTTTGTTCATTTAAATGACTCATTGAGTGCTTTAAAAACAAGGTTAAGGTTTTGCATTTAAAAGGCTTTGGATATTTACTGGAAATTGAGGCTGAAACCTAAGCAGAGATCTGTCTGTTCTCAACCTCAGAAGTCCAGGCATCAGTCTCAACATATAATACACACTGTTTGAGAATGAGAAAAGATGCAAGAAGCCCAGTGTAGGCACCTTCCAGTTGCTAGACACCAATTCTCCTTATCCAAGCAGTCTGTCTCTTCACAAAACATTCAGGAGCTATTCAGCATCTCTATTGTGCGAGTCTGTTGCAAATCAATGCTGGGATCGGGGCCTGTGTATAGCCCAAAAGTAGATATAAATCAATTAGAGATTAATGCTGATCTCTGCAGAACTTCAGCCAGTTTCCCAATGGCCACTATAAAATTCTGACACATAAATGTTTCTCAATAGATTTCTTTTTTTTTTTTTAGCTTTCTTCCTTTCCTTCCTTCTTTCTTTCTTTCTTTCTTCCTTACAGCCTTGAAGATGGTGACAGGAAGAAGAATGGAT
>NW_020956086.1:25995-29354 GCF_003031625.1 Empidonax traillii
AGAGATTAATGCTGATCTCTGCAGAACTTCAGCCAGTTTCCCAATGGCCACTATAAAATTCTGACACATAAATGTTTCTCAATAGATTTCTTTTTTTTTTTTTAGCTTTCTTCCTTTCCTTCCTTCTTTCTTTCTTTCTTTCTTCCTTACAGCCTTGAAGATGGTGACAGGAAGAAGAATGGATGCAGCAGATCGTACTACAGTCCCAGAAATGCTTGGGCAGCTCCTAGAGAAACATGGCCCAGCAACAAGGTCTACAAAGTGCTTAAAAGCTGAGTGTAGTGACAGTAGTGCTAGCACAATTTGGTGATGCCAAATAGCCAAAAATTCCCATGAGGAAAACAAAAAGAGGAATTCCCATCAGTCCTTGTACAAGTCTATTCCTTGCTTGCAGGAGATCTCTGAGCAAAAGCCTGAATACAAGCTGCCCAGGCTTTTTGCTCAAACATGGGTCATTTTTAGGGCTGGGAGTTTGGTAACAACACTTCCCAGACATCATCTCACAGATTGGTGTAGGGGCTCAGCCTGCTTTGGCAAACCAGCGAGTGAAAGTGCTGAACATCCTCTTAGGGTGCAAAAGTCAAGGGAGAAGCACGATTTTTGGTGCCTGAAATTTGCATGCTGGCATTTGTAGTAATAAACAGTACTGAGCCATACTAAAGTGGGTAGGGCTCTGGTGTGGCAGCCAGGGTGCCTTCCAGCTACACTTCTGGGAAGCCAAAATTTTCATGACTGGAAATTTCCATATGGAGCCTTGCTTTGGCACACGGTTTTTTCCCTGTCAGTGTGGTTCAAGTGCAAAAGCAGAAAATGGCAACCTCATGTTAAAAACCCAAAGCTCACACTTTCCTCACAGATGCCAAAAAGCAGAGAAACGAGGCGCAAAAACGTTGTCTCTACCCCACCAGGGAAGTGTGCCACCATCTGTCCTACGTGGTGGCAGCATGGTGAGGAGAGGTGGCATAAAGGACAGGCAGAGCACCCTTCCCTATGGGATTATGGGCAGTGGCTGATTTTTGGGATCAGCAGTGTCAAGCAACATGTGCCATAGGTGAACCCTCTCTGTTAACATCAGTGGGGCTCCAGAGGCCCATCAGCTGGGACAGCAAGTCCATTTTGTCTGGAGAAGGACTGTTTACAAGGGCATGCACTGACAGAACAAGGGGGAATGGCTTCAAACTGGCAGAGGGCACGCTTAGATTAAACCTTAGGAAGAAATTCTTGCCTGTGAGGGTGGGGAGGCCTCATAGCATTTGGCCAGAGGCACAGGTTGCCCAGAGAAGCTGTGGCTGCTCCATCCCTGAGAGTGTTCAAGGCCAGGCTGGACGGGGCTTGGAGCAACTTGGTCTAGTGGAAGGTGTCCCTGCCCATGGCAGGAGGGTTGGAATGAGATGGTCTTTAAGGTCCTTTCCAACGCAAAACATTCTCTGATTCTGGGATTCTGCGGAGTCACTGTGCACACACACGAGACAACCTCCAGATGTCACCATCAACCCAAGAAAGAGAGAGGCACAACTCGAACCGTGCAGAAAATCCCGACTTGCGGGCTTTGACTTCCAGAAACCCTCTCCTGATCTACAGTCTGAGACAGACAGACAGGCAGGCAGAACAGTTTCCAATTCACCTGGATAAAATGCTCGGTTCACAGACAAAATCAGGGGAACATAATTTGTAGCCATGAATGCAAGCACTGTTCATGCATTTTATGCTGATGTAGACCACGTGTTCATCACCTATGTCTGTGTATATATTTTTTAGTGTGTAAGTATAAAATTATCTACATAACTTTATCTATATAACTTTATCTATATAACTTCAGGTCTTAAGAATACCAGGTTCTTTGCCGACAACTTTACATGAAGGTAAAAAGCAAAGTTTCCTCCACTACCTTTCCTAACCCTGTGCATATTCATCTCTTCCAGTACACATTCCTTTGTCCCATGCAGCTGATGAGCTGAGAAACACAGCGATCAGCCCTGGATAAAGGATCTGAGAGCAGAAGCACGGGTGGGAGCCCCCTGTGATGAGCGGCAGCGTGCCCTCAAGTCTGTGTAGTAAGGTCAGTGTTAACTGATCAAGGAATTGGTTGTCTCCTCCGTTTCCCTTGGCTTGTTAAGTTCACTTTTTGCCACTCTCTCAGCAATCCAAATTTGCCTATTAGGAAAAAACCGAGTCTTAAAAAAATCCCAACTCTGCCTCCTTCCCTTTAACTCTACCCTCTCATTTTAAATGCGTTCAAAACCCATTAGGAAGGGAAAGGCCCTAAACTCTGCTCAAAACCGGCATTTACATTGTCCCTGTCACAGCGTGGAGCTGCGATGCAGAATAAAGTCACAAGTACAGCCAAGCACTGAGGCAGCAGAGGTGTGGGACCCAAGGGGAGACTGCTCATCACCCTTGCACAGGCTGCAGAGGGGTGTGAAGGGTGGCAGAGCACCCTCCGACTGAACTTTGCACCTGTAGATAACTGGAGGGATATCCCGGCTCTGCTTATTTAAACTCATGCTCCCCCTTAACACCACATCAAAAAAAAAAAAAATACTGAAGGAAATGCCAGATTCTCCAACCCTGGGTGTTGAGTTTTTTGCATGAAAAGACCCTCAAGGTCCTCCTGCCCCAAAGCAGTTCACCCGAACAGCAGAGCTGCACATCACAAAGTTTGAGCGGGGTCGGGGGTAGCCTGGGGGGATCGTGACACAGAAGATTAATGGATCTCTTCCAGCCGTAGGCTGTCAGTTAAGTCAAGCACTGCTAATGCAGGATGTTGTCCCGAGACCTCTGTTAGCACAATGACGAAGCCTTTTTTACGTCCTCTGTGTAAAAGGCGTAATCCTTGTATTGCCGATGGATCAGATCCTTGAGATCCCCAGAGAGCGAGGCAAATGTGGAAAGAAAGGGAAAGGAAATCCCTTATTTCATAATGGTGCAAACAGACATGTCAGGAGAATTACATCAACATGCAGCACATGTGAAATTTAATACTCCTCCTAATGCATTTACATGAGGCAAAAAAATGTGAAGTCTGCACTGCCTCTGGGAATAATTCTGGTAGGAAGCTTTCACCACTAGGAACCTAGGACTTTCTACTTACTCTGGAATTTGAGCCTTTGTTTTCAAAGCCTTCCTGAGAGACTTCAAAATCAAGTTTGTTAAGTGCACGTTACTCTTTCAAGATCTGCCTTCCAGAATGAAACATCAGTGGACTTCCCAGCCATGCTGGTGTAGGTGAAGATTAGGACTCTGGAAAACCAGGAAACGTTTAGGAGGGCGCAGACAACCTGCAAAAGAGTCTTTGCATTGCAGGAAACCAAGACAAGCAGACACACAGAGGTCTTATCCCTTGCCTTGTATCAGCTGGC
>NW_020956086.1:29636-45542 GCF_003031625.1 Empidonax traillii
TTCCAGAATGAAACATCAGTGGACTTCCCAGCCATGCTGGTGTAGGTGAAGATTAGGACTCTGGAAAACCAGGAAACGTTTAGGAGGGCGCAGACAACCTGCAAAAGAGTCTTTGCATTGCAGGAAACCAAGACAAGCAGACACACAGAGGTCTTATCCCTTGCCTTGTATCAGCTGGCATTGCTGCAAGAGTGCACCAGACTTGCATGGATTTCCACCAGCTTCGATGGTGGCCCATAAGGCTCTCAAAGGCTTATAAACTCAGTATTTTTGCTTTGGAGTCCTTGCAGGCAGGAGGAGCCTGAGGTCTTCTCACTGGTTTCCCTCCCTTGTATCAGACTACAGATATGGAATTCAGCAAAGGATACAGCTCGGATGTGGCTTGAATTCAGACAAGTGACTTGAAGTGATGATTTCCCCCCTACCAGGCTGCAGATGATCGATGTATTATGCATGAACATAGTGCCAGGCACAGATGGGGTGGGAGTAGAAGGTGTGAGCTGATAATGACAGCAGCCAAGTTCTGCTAGAAAAGACTCTACAACACACTTGCATGTTGGGCAGAAAAAGGATGCAACATGCATGAGAGGCTAGCCATGGTTTAAAGGGCCAAACAGTTTAATTACAGTCATAACTGAGATTTATGCAAGCATTTGAATGGCATGGTTGCCAGGGAGAGCAGGGGATTAGCCTTGATGATTCAAGGAATCATCTTCCCATCTTGTGTACTTGAATAGCCATTAGGGAGATGAGGGGTTTAAAATCTGCAGACAGGGAATCCAGAGGGGTGACATAGTGCTGGATCAGATATTGCCTCCAGCAGGATCCTGGCTCATATGCAGCACAGTGCTGAGAACTTGGCAACAGGTCCAAAGCTGAAAGAAACAGGAATTTCTGCATGGACACTTCTAGGGTTTGGATCCAAGCCATTGAAGACCAGCATGCATGGCCTGATTCTGGAGAAACAGTCAGTGTTTGGATGGACAACGTGTCACCGACTTGGGGGCAGGTGGGTACAGACTTCCGTGGGAGGATGAGTCAAGAGAGCTCCATCATCATCTGCTAGAGGACCTGATGCTGTGGGAGGGAGCTTAGCAAGTGTGCTGTCCATAAAAACCCATGAGGAGAGAGCGATGGTCCAGAGAAAAGCCCATGATTCCCCTGGTCAGCCTTGGAGCACTCTGGAGAGCACTGCAAGCCCAGATGCTTGAAATAAACAGCTTCCCTTTCATAGTGGAACCATGAGAAGGGGAGACTCTGTTCCTCACACAGTTTCTCTGAAGGAGCTCCAGCCTTGGAGTGCACATCTGACAGCTGGCAAGACGCCACCGGCTTTGCCAAATCTGACCACAGCTGATCCCTGATGCAATAAAATGTCAAATCACCATAGTTTGAGAATGGGCTTGTTTGGAGGATCATCAAGCAAAAACAGCAAAGACTTGCTGGCAACTTGCAATGCATTTGCCAGTTCCAGGCTCTGTGGAAACCTGACCCTACACAAAATCACCCTTATATGAGTCCATTCTTTGTCTACAGCCCTGCTCATGGTGCCAGTGACAGGACAGCCATAGGAAATCTGTGTCTGAGGGATCCAAGCTGTGCATTCAGAGACATGTGATAGCCCTTGCAATGCTGAGACATAGCAATGTTTTGGGAAGTAAGGCCAGCAAGCATTACACAGAGGAGATTAATATTTCACATCACCTGGGGGCTACAGCCCTATGGAATGTATTTGTTTCACTGCTCAGGAAGCGATCTGGTCAAATTTCCACCAAACAGGGCTCAGATGCTCAAATTTGCCTGTGATAATAAACATTTCTGATAATACCGCCCATCTTAAGCTTGCAAAGAAAGCTCTCCCACAGAGAGAGCATCCCAAGGGACGAGGTTTTGACTCACAAAATTCCCAAACCCTAAGGGCTCACAACCCACTCACCTGAAACCAGGAGCAAATTCATTCTCACCCAAGTGGTCCTTAAGGTCACATTTTGTGGTGCTAGCGCCACCGAGACCAGTGTTAGCACATCAGTCCAGATCTGGCCTCAGTCTATCCTGCATCCTTATCTCTTGCATTTTCAAGGAGCTCAGCAGCAATATATGGATCAGAGTTAATCGATAGTACCAGAGCCCTTTCACCATATTGCTTTCACTAAATTACTGCATCCTTTAAAAAGAGAAATCTTAGCAGACCGCAGTACAATGCCAGACAGACTGTCACTTCCAAATTATGTTTATTTATTCTCTCTCTGGCTCTTGGCTGGCCCCATTACCAGCATGTCTCAGTGTCTCTCAGTCATCAGCATATTTGCCTTCCCCTCCTTCCCCCTACCCCGAGGTACATGTCTCCTCTCAAGTACAAAGCGGGCTGACATGGCAAGTTTTTGAGCCTATTTAACACTGGCTTTATCTGAGGAGAACTGGGTTCAGTGACAGAGCCTCAGAATTAATTACATGAAGGTGAATTCCTTTCACAGAGCCTGGCACGGTGTCACTGCAAACATTTTAACAGCCAGTCCCTGGCCCTCGGCTGCCTTTGTGCGGGTGTAAAGCAATTATTTGTACCTGCTTGGTGAGACGTGTCAGCCCCTCAGAGGTGCTGCGACACGGCAAACACGCTTCACCCTTGTTATCCTCAAGGAAAAGGGTGTATGGTGGGTCTTGGCTGTGCACACAGTCACTGGTGCTGCTCTGCTCAAGCCTTTCAGGGGTGGGGACTCTGCTCTTTGTGTGCAATCCACACAGCGAGTAATCCCTTGCTGAGGAGGAGGTGCAGGCTCAGTGCTTCGGCCTAAAGCAGAGATGGGACTCAGGGCTGGGACCGAGGAAGAAAAGTCTGAAGTGCAAATCTCAAACTCCAGCACGTCCTTGCTGAGTCCCCCACCAGCAGGGAGGAATGGGAGACTGACCCCCCCTCTCTCATCTCCCTTTTATTAGCTCTTTTCTGTCCCTTTTCACCTTCCCTGCATCCCAGGGTATCTCTGGTGGAAACTATTTTCGTCTTTCACACCCCACTTCAACTGCGTCCCCTTCCCCTGTGGCAGCTGTTGCAGCTGACACATTCCTACCACTCTCCTGCTTCATTTAAAAAAAAATAAAAATAATAAAAAAAAAAAAGAGATATCTTTGGGAGTTTTCTTTACACAGGTATTACAGATTTTCACAGAGCTGAGCTGACATTGGGGTTAACCTCTAAAGTCCATTGGAGGTGATCCCTAGGAGACCAGAGGGAGAAAATTAGCAAAGCTCCATTTCAGCCTGGAGGAAGAAAGGGAAACTGTGTTTATCCCTTCCACTGCAACATGCCCCAGGGCAAGGAAAGAGGGATGAAGGGAGGTTGGTTACAATGAGGAGGAAAAGGAATTGACTGTATAAAGGGGAGATTGTGGTAAAGGGCAGGAACAAGCATTGGAGGAGACACCTCTGCCTTTCCTGGAGGAAAGGAGCTGTCTGCACATCCCAAATTCTCCCTCCACTGGGACTAGCTGGGGCTGTGAGGCTCTTTTAAGATACATCAGAGGCAGATCAGATTTACCCAGGGACTTTGGGGTTTAGTTGAAGCTCTTGGACCTCCCCAAATTGATGGCCAGCCGTGGAGGGCCTTGGGGCCGCCTGGGGAAGGAGTGCTGAAGTCACAAATTTGCTCCTGGGCAGAGAGTTCCATTGGCTGGTGTGTGGTGGTTTCCCCATACACAGGAGGACGAGATGAGCCCTTGGCCAGAGGAGCCCACAAGAGGAAGTTTTCCAGCTGATCATCAAGAAAACAGGGCTATTCTTGGTGAGCTCTGCCGTGGCTCAAAAACAAAGTTCTTTCTCATTAGGGAGGAATTCAACGGGCCTCTCTGGGAACCACGGCACGCTAAAGGTCAGGTCTCATTCTGGAAGCCTTTTCTCCCCTCCTTGTCAGCAGGAAAAATAATTTCAAATATCCCCTAAGGAGCCCCGTTCTCCTGTACTCCCTTCCAAACACAAAAAGGAGGAAATCGCCTCAGTCTGGGGAACGGCGCTGTGGTGGGGATGGCCAATCTCCCTGCCCAACCCACGGGACCCAGATCCCTCTGCACCTGACAGCCTTGTTATTCAAAACCACAACCTAATTAAGAGGGGAAGGAACAGAGGGAACATCCTAATCCCTCTACAGGGCACAGTGCAGAGATTGCCACATCTGTGGAGACCTGTGCCAGTGTCAGCTGTCACGGGGTGCCTGGTTGCATATGGGACTTTTTTAGGGAAAATTTCAGCCTGTTGAGTTGTCCCAGTTACACCTCTGGTGCTGTGGGTGGCCTGGGTCTGCTCTGCCCCAGCTGGTGTAAAGTCTCCCAGTGCTCCACAGGCCTGCAGAAATGTGCCCCCCAGGCTCATCTTGGGGTGAAGACACATGGAGTCAACTCTGGCAATGAAAGCCGTGCCAACACAAAGGTTTCTCGTTTTCATCACCAGTTACCATCACCTGATTCTGCTCCTGAAGCTTCAGAAAACTCAGATTCATTGAGACCCACGGGGATCCTTCTTCATGTCCCGTAGCACAGCACATCCAACCTTTGCTGAAATAATTTTGAGTCTGTGTTACACGGGAAAACTGACAGTGGTCTGTGGTCTGTTGTAATTTTTCTGTACCAGCTCAATTGGATTCTCAAACTGTTTGTGAATATGAAATTCCCCCTCTGCGATCAAGGATAATTATTTGCTTAAGATAATTTATTGTAGCTCTGAACTCAGTGTCTTTACTTGGTAGTTTTCATGGATTTTCAAATGGATTTGTAGAGAGCACCAATCACACATTGTCCAAAACCTGGGACCCGAACTGAAGGAGTTTTGTTTCAGCTCCCATCAGCTGTAGAGGTCACAGTTAAGTAAAATCGGCTTAAGCTGGGATTGGAAAGCTGTGTCTGCTACATTAGCAGAGAGATCAGATGACAGATTTGTTCTGGCCTCATTATCTAGCCATAAAAATGTAAGGGCCTGAAGTATTTGGGGAATGGGAATGCAGAGAGCAGGAGGGATTTCTGGAGGATCTCTATGCAGTATTTGCTGTCTGGGAAAATGAGACCAAAGGACACCCACCCCCCCCCCTTAAAAAACTGTCTGATGTGAGCTCTTATCTCCAACAACAAACTGAAAGCAGGAGAATCAGTCTCTTCCTTTTGCAAACAGTTCAGGGAACAGGGGCTCCTGTGTGTCTACAACATCTCACATTTATTTTTAGCTTCATCTATTTGGTTAGTGAGGTCACTGGAGCCCAGGCTTAAACATGTTACCCTGACCTGCCAAAGCTCTGACTTGCCTATAGCTACACAGACCCCAAAGAATCACAGCTAACGTGCAAGAGAATGTTACGTCAGTGTTTTATGCTAGAACTCAAATAACTGTGTATCCTCTTTTATTGCAACACTTTTCCTTTGGGTATGAAAAGTGCAAAATACACTTTGGGAAGTTTTGGTCCAAGAAATATTGGATGAAGCTATTTCCTGGCTGAAATAACCCCTGTGCCTTTTCCAGTAATTCTGCATTCAGGATTTTGTTTACACAGTTCGAGGATTAAATCACAATTTCCAGTCTTTGGTATAAAAACAAACAAACAAACAAAAAAATCCATCCCTCCTTCCCCCGGAGCTGGGAAGCATTATCCAAGTCACCACAAGGAAACGAACCTCAGGGTACCTGGACCCACAAGGTCCTGTCATCTCCAGCCTCATCTAAACTACAAAATGAGTTTGTGGGGGGAAACTTTCTCATGGAGCTTTAGAGGTATTAGCAAATAATGCTTCTTTGTAACGGTGGCTCGTTGTGCAAGTGCAATAAGCTCCTAATGGAGTCCCCAAACCCGGGCTGGAAGCATGCCAGGGCAGAGGTGCTGGAGAGCAGGCCATATCCATCACCATTCCAGATGTGAGGTGAGGCTGAGGAGCCTGCAGGAAGCTCAGCAGGTGATAGGGAAGGTAGCACAATCCTGGGTCTCACAGGGTGAACACTTGTTCTGACAGGCTTTTTGACTGCTCTGCTGGGAATTGTGAGCACATTGCCTTAAACCCGACCTCCTCACACGCTGCCGCTCCTGCTCGGGGAAAAGATGTCCCCCAAGGAGAAAAGCACCTTCAGAAGCGTGCATCCATCCTGATTTTAACTCTTTCAGATGAGTCATTTTGGAAAAAAAAAAACCTTTTCTAAATGCTGATATAACCACCTCTTCCCGGGGGAAATATTCGTGTAGATGCAGGTGGCTGAATAAGGGGAGCTCAGCGCAAGTTCCTGCTAACAAAGTAAGCCACAGTGACTATCCATGTGCAGATTTTCAGCCTCCTGCAAATGCAAAGCAAAATGTCCCTGCAGGGGGACTGGAGCTAATACTCTTTGCTTTGTATTTGCATTTGGCTCAGAGTCACACAAGGCTTCTTGCTGGGGCAAAAGTGATAAAGAATTAAGCTCCTATTACTCAGCTGTTTGCAAGCACTTGCTGTATTTCTGGTGGAAAAAAAATGTTGCAGAAAAAGCACACCTCTTACTCACAGACAGCCAGAAAACAGTAAAGATTTGGTTCAGCTCTTCTCATGGCTGGTCAGTGTGTCTCAAGTTCACACACCAAGAGGAAATTCCCACTTTTCTCTTACCAGATTCCAGGGTATTTCTGCAAGTGAGGTTGTTCATCTAGAGAAGTCACAGTCACTGCCATAGCAGACTAGATAAATCAAGGTTCTTGATTTGCTAATTCCAAAAAGCCACAATTTTGGGACTCTCATTAAGAACAGCCATTGTTTTGTCATTGTTTGCATGTCTCCTTTCCTAAATTGCTAAGAAAGTTCCCCTCCTCCTCCAAATGCCAAGAGGATGGCTGCTTATCATGGAATCATAGATTGGTTTGGGTTTGAAGGGGCCTTAAAGATCATCCAGTTCCAACTCCCCTGCCATTGGCAGGGACACCTTCCACTAGACCAGGTTGCTCCAAGCCCCATCCAGCCTGGCCTTGAACAATTCCAGGGATAAGGCCTTATTAGGGGTGCAGGTCTGGATATCCCTGTGGATCTGCTACCTATTTGCTAATCACTGGCCAAACCCACAAATAATTTGTGATTTATTTAACTATTCAGAAGTTTTGATAATCAAATTAGACAGTGAGTGACACCCTAAATGGCACGTACATGATGGGCAGTCGTTCAGTAAAACTCACTGCAGACCGTTTGGAGACCTGTGCTATGAAAAAGAAGTCATTTAAGATATCCAGACATATCCAGGCTCATTCTGAGTTGTTTGAGAATGGGCAAGGAAAAAAAAAAATAGAAGAAAATCTCCTGATAATTCATCTGTGGAGGGTAATTTACTGGGTCTAATCAGAGCAAACATCTCTATGGCTGGAGTGTTGAAATAAATTAAATATAAAGCCCTCAAGGTCATAGCTTTCCAAGCTAATAACGCAGCACTGCTGTGCTCAGGTGGAGGCACTCTGGGCGAATGCACTGTGCTCCACTGCGAAAAATCTCCATCAGCTGGATGTAATGGGAATATTTCAAGAAGCCATCAGGCCTGCCTGAAAGAAAATGGGGTAAATGGAGGATATAGAAGATTCAATCTTCAAATGAGGAAACTTGAACAGCATAATCATTGAAGTTTGGACGCTCAGATTGGAAAAAAAAAAAAAAAAAAGACATTTGCATTTGAGGTGGGAGAGAGGTAGTGAGGAGAGTTTGGAGAGTGTTGCTAGCAAGTCATAAGCAGTAGGATGCAGATCTTTCTGTTCTGCTTCCAAAGTCTGATGCAGAAACAATTAGATATTTCAGGAGTGGCCACCTTACACATCCCAACTCCTGCAGTGGCCATTCCCCTCAATCAGAGGTTTATGACCCTCTCTCAGCCCCAGCTGGCCAGGGGTTACCACCCCACCAGCTGTTGCAGCACAGCCATTTCTCTGCCTTTCCAATCCCAGCCCTCAAGGAGTTTGGCTGCAGAAACAAGAAAAGAGAAATCACCTTAACACTGAGCAGGTCTTGGCTAAAGGGCAGCCAGGAGGGGACTGATCAGGCATGGGCAGATGAGGCAGGAAGCAGTGGAGACCCCAGACACAGGCAGACCCCAGTGCACAGCCAGCACAGGAGGGTC
This sequence comes from Empidonax traillii, assembly GCF_003031625.1. Classification (NCBI taxonomy): domain Eukaryota; kingdom Metazoa; phylum Chordata; class Aves; order Passeriformes; family Tyrannidae; genus Empidonax; species Empidonax traillii. Next base: position 37,725 of record NW_020956086.1, read on the forward strand.
TCCTGGTCCAGACAAGTGGGTGGACACCCTGGAAGGATTCTGGTGCCTGGTAAAATCCTGGACCCTTGAGTTCAGCCTTACCAGCCTTGGTTATTGTCATCTTGAAGTGCTTAGGAGTCTGCCCTGTGCCAAAATGGGGTACCCTAAGGTTTCTTTGCTGCCACGAGTTAATTTTTTGCTGTTCTGGTGGCTTTGATGTCAGCAAAGGAACCTTTCCATAGCAGGATTAGAAATTTGCCTGGTTTAATTTTATTTTATTTTATGTTGATAAATACACATTTCACAGCCACTCTAAACTTCACACTCATTCCTGTGAATCTCACTGTTCCAAATGACTGCTTCGCCCTAGGTGCTAATTTAAAATTAGATCCTGCACGTATACAGGCACACACTCACACAGTGCCATCCACTTTGATGTAGTCTCCCCTGCATGTGTTATAACGTGGTCTAGAAAGATGTGATCACAGACCTCTTCCTCTGCCCTCCATCAGACCCTGCTTTGCTCTGAACATGATGATCCACATCCCCAGGCGGGGCAGTTGTTGGGCGTTCCTCTCCCTGTTCATCTCACAGCCTCTTGTCCTCATTCCCTTGCCCATCTTTCTAATCCTGGGCTGAGCATTCCTATGAAGTGCTCTCTCTTTGAGATTGAAAACCTCGCCAGCACTAATGGGTGTACCTTCAGCAGAGCCCCGTGCCATGAAATGATACCATTATCCCTATTTTCGGAGACAGGGAAACGAGTTGCAGCGATAGGAAGGTCAACATCGTTAAAAGCATCTGCAGATTTTGAGAAAGCGCAAAGCCGGGTTTTTTCAGAGTACTTATTTCCACAGCACTTTACTTGGTCACAGTACAGGTGCCCTTTGACTGCATCTGCAGTTGTGAGAGCTTCACCCTGGTGTTTGGCAGAAGGGGGCACGAGCTGGGGAGCAAAGCCACCAGCAACATATAATTAGTGCCCGTCTCTGAGAAGTCTGACCTGACTAGAGACACACAGCAAAATTCCCATCTGAAGCAGGCTGGGCTGGAAAAGCTCAAAAAAAAAAACCCCACGTGCTGGGTCTTCTGGTGGAAAATATCGCATCCATCATCTGTGGTTTAATGGTTTCCAACTTGTGACTTGTTTCTCTGTGAATTCAGGCATACCAGGAGGGTGCTTAGATTGCTGTAAAGGCATTCATGCCTCCACCAGAAAAACCCGAGCGTGAAAATCAAAGCTGTGAAAACCACCAAATTTTGCACAGATGCCACGATAATAAGAAACAAAGAGCAGGCAAGAGGCTTTTCGATGAGCTGATAGACTCATCAGCCGAGCTGTCAGCTGGAAGGGAGGCAGCCAGCTTCCCTCTTTCCCAAAACAGGAGTTTCATTTGCCAGTACCTATCTGGGTTGAGGTCCAACATGCTGGGGGGACGCTGCTTCTTCCTCCTCTCTGCTCTTCTCTTTCTTTCAGCACTCAGCCACAAAATCCAATAGTTTAAGCACAGTTGTGGTTATTTTCAGTATCTAGGCACCCCCTCAGAAAAGCCTGAGTTGTACTGTGTGTTCAGAGAAAGAATTAAGAACAAATGGGTTGAAAATCCAGGGGATGGGAGGGGGACCTCCCCCCTCTGCTTCCTGTGGTGACACAAATTCAAGTCTTCCAAAAAATAAAAGGATATAGTTCCACGTTTTCTGCCAAACTTCCCATTGTTCCTTTAAGCTGACGTTAAGATTCCACCTTTTTCTGTGTGCTTTCCTTTTTTGCTTACAGTCAGCAATAATTCTACCAGGCACAGGTTTCAGCTGCTGCTAACATAAAATTCCACCTGATCAAATTTATGATCCAGGTTTGTTAAAATAAAACTAGTCTCATCAGGCTTGGTACTAGATAAGGACACATGCTTGCCAAAACCCAAAATGCTGTTGGAGAATTTGGTTTTCAGGCTTTCCAGACTGTTGCTGAATTTGCTGGGGAAGGAACATAAACCATGGGAAGCAAATTAGTTTTAATATTTCCTAAGATGCACACTTTTCACTTAGAAAAGGTGGGGGTTTTTCCCAAAGTCAAGTCAAGGAGAGTAAATTGCAGTGAAAAAATCATGGAATTTCTGGACCTCCTGTAGAGGTTTCCCTCTGGGGCAGGGGTTTGCCCCTGTGTGATGCTGAGCCTTCAGGGTCCCGTTCCTGCACCTCAAGCATTTTTGGCAAGGTGTCACCTCACTTCTCACCTTTATTTAGCTGCATGTCTGTTCAGTTGGAGCCCCCAAGGCCTTTTTCAAAGCCCAGCAGAGCCAACAGGGGGATTTCTGTTTAATCTGAGGTGCTTTAGGTGTGGATGCTGGTTACAAAACTGTAGTGGAAGAACGAGGCACAAAGGCAGATGGGGGAGAGACCCAGTCTGGCTCTCCAGGGTGAAGTATACTCACAAAGTAGAGTGTAGGAAATCAGGACAAGTGACAGACTGGCTCCAAAAGTGCCCATTTAGGTTAAAACAGACTGTTGGTGCAGCTGCACCCACCTGGAGCCACCTCACCTTGGAAATGCAGGTCTGAGAGCCCCCCTTGGCAAAAAAATCAAGCTGGTTTCAATGAGAAAACTCCCCTTCAGGGAGATGTGGTCCCCACCTGTGTTCCATCAATCCCCATCAACAAGATCTGGCAAAAGCTGCAGAATGACCAGTTTTTGCCTGATCTGCTCATTCCAGCCAGCAAGCACTAGCCTGGTCCCAAAGACGATCTGGTGAGGCAGTGAGCCCAAACCAGCAACAAAAAAAACCTGTATTGAAGCAACTAATGAGAAAACCACCTCTCTGACTTTGGCACACACATTGCTCGAGCCACCAGAAATGAGTAAGGACTTTGTTCCACATTCATCGTCATTCGTATCTAGTAAATTGGCAAGGATTTAGGACATTGCCAGTATTTCCATGCACGCAAAATAATCCCCACTCCCCCCCAAAAAAAACTCCATAGCCCATTACTCACATCCCCAGAGAAATCATAATAAGAGACACAGAGTTTACCACCTTCAAGCAGGAAATAGCTGCCTTTCTAATGCTTGCTAATTGCTTCACTTAAAACTAGTTTGATTACTTGGCACCGAGACAGTATTTTAAACCTGAATTATTGCTTGGAACTTTCCTTTCACCTACCAAGAGCCCAGGCCATTAAAAATGTGTAGCAAAGGTCTCCCTGCGAGGTGCAGGATTGCCTATTAACTCTTTCATGAATTATGAGATATGTTTGGCCTCTGGGATAATGTCTTGATGTCTTGTTGTATTTTATTAGTATCAGGTGCTGTTTATTAATAGTGGGTTGCTGAAGGGAGTCACACTATGGAGTTATCAGGGATAGTCCTAACAGCTGTCACCTGGGGTGGGATGACATTTTCATGTTCTGAAACCAATTGGACAAATTAGCCACTCTAAGATTCAGGTGAAAACAATTTATTTCTTAATTTGGCTTGCCTTTTCCTGTGCTACTTTTAGGGGGTGAAGGATATCAGGGCAGTAGTCACAGGAGAATGAGCTGCACGTCCTGACCTGGAGAAGCAGAGTGGTTTATGGCTTGGCTGTACCAAACATTGTCATTGAAACTGTCTTTGTCACAGCATTTCTTTAGGATCAGAAATTAACTTGCATTTTGCACTTGACAGGAAGTCATTAAGAAATCTCTGCAGCTACAATAACACTGAAGCGTAAATTGCAATCTTTCAGAAAGAATTTGAATCTCAATACAAAGCATCAATAAGGTAGGAAGCAGCCATGGAGTTGGCACGTCCCTGAAGTGTCTGTTCCTGAAAGTCTCCCTTCAGGTGAGACTCAGGTCGGGAGGAAGACTGGGGTTTCACAGCCAGGGATGCACAGGCAGCTGCACAGGCAGCAGCCAGCCTCGTATGAGAAGCTTTAGGGGGGATTTTTCAACCACCTCCCACACCCATCAGTTATGTTTCCTATCAAATTCAGTTTGAATTTTCTTTATCTTCTTGGCAAATGAAGTTTTTCACAGCTACACAGGAGCTGCCCCTTAGGATAAGGAACAGCTTTGGCTTTTTGCTTGCCCACTCAGGAGCAGCTGACTCTGACCTGTCATTTATCTCTGATAAGTTTGGCAGCTCACAGCTTTGCTTCAGAAAGCCAGGGAAATAAAAACCACGAGAAAATGGTGGTGATGTGGGTGTAAAACACAGCCTGACTCTTAACACAGGATGTTTTGAGGCAATTAGTCAAAATATGTGGGAGAGGGTGGGCTTCGCTACCGTGCCATCACTTCTATGAGCAGCAGGCATCCAGAATAAAACTGACACATGAAAAAGTGCATCTTAAAAGATCCACATGAAAAAAAAATGTCATCCTAAGTGCTATTCAGCCACAGAGAAAAGGCTTCCAGTGAGGGCTTGCACATAGGTCTATACCCAGCAAAACATGGAATTATATATAGCCCGTGCATGTGCAACCATGCCACCTATTTCTGATCTCACCAGGGAAGTTTTTGAGCAAATTAGAGAACCTCTAGTGGTCAGGAGAACACTCTGGAAAGGGTCAGTAGCTAAAATGTTGGCCTTATTGATCAGGAAGCAGGGAATCAAGTCAAAAGGAACAAAGGTATCTAAATCTGCCTGCAATGGGAGGAAAATAATTATTTTTTTTTTTCATCTCAGGAAGCAAAGCTTTCCACGGGAAACAGGCAGATCTAAGTGAATAAATGCTTGGTGGCAAGTGTTGGCTCTGAAGGTGGTGTTGCAGCTGATGTTTTGAAGCTCTGTGTCAGTCAGGAGCAAATGAAGCTGTGGGCCAGTTTCTCAGCTGGTGCTGCTGACTAAATACTGGTGATAACAGAAACTCTCAGGTGGGTTCTTGTGAAATGGAGGGTAGGAATAGAAGATTAGCAGCAACTAGTCTCATTTATTTGGAGGTGATGCCCCCACAAACCTCTGGGAAATGCTTTCAGCAAGGCAGCTCTTTGTTCAGACTACAGGATGGCAGAGAGGGACACAAGGCACTGGCCACTGCTGTCCCACCAGCCCCAGCAGTGGACACGGAGATGGAGGAGCTGCTGTGGTGGTATCCTAATACATCTTGTGTTTTCTGAACACCAAGAAGTGCAATCTGCTTCAGAAAGGTATAAACAGGGGCAGATATGGGGGAAAGCATCCTTTGGAAGGGTAATATCACAGAAAAAGAAGCCAGGGAATACACAGGAAAACCCTAAAGAGGGGCTGTTATATCTGAGCAAATGGAATCCAAGCAGAAAACCCTGACCTGAAGAAATCTCTATCACCAGACATGCCCTGGACCGGGAGATGTCTCATCTAAATGCCAGAGTCAGCACTAAATTTTAGTGAAAAAAGTCACTGCTGGGGATGAAGATGATGCAAGTGCCACACCTGACAGAGAAAACTCCAGTTCTGGCTTCCTCAACACTAATTTTGGCACCCAGTGTGACATTAATGGGTGCAGGACTGATTGAGAACACCATGTTATTAGAGGAGCCCCTTAACTTGCTATGTATAAAAAGGCCACCCCGTGCCTCCAGATAAATATTTGGGTTTTTATGATCTTTCCTCCTCTTTATCCCACTTCCTGCATCCTTTACCAGTTCCCTATACACTTGATGAAAGACTTACAAAGATCATGGCAGGAACTGAAACTTAACATTTTTGTTTTCAAGCTTCAAAAATATTTCCCAAAGATCTCTTATTTCTCTACAGGAAATCCCTTTAAAAACATTCTCCAGTGAGCAGTTAAGAAGTTGAACCAACACACATCCCATCTCAGGTTTCTGGTGGTAATTAATAACCCAGCTGAATATCTGGCAGGATGGCAACTTTTATCATTTCTAGATAAATGTTAATGCATCTGGTTCTTTCCAGACCTTCACTGATGCGATCAGAAAAGCAAATTAGACAGTGTTGTAACAGTCTGCCTGACATTCCTTCTTTTGTGCTGTTACTGTTAATTTATTCCTTTAAGCCAATTTTTGCTCTGTCACTACTGTGAAGGTTTTCTCAGCAAATTAATTACGAAAAAGAACACTCCAACATGAAACTGCTACAGGATAAAAATCCATATTTAAGGTGTCAGCTTAAAAAAGGCTCATACCTTCTGTGTGTGCAAGGGGAAGCATGTGCACACACCCATCAAGCTCATTTGAATATGTAAATTTATAAACTTGTCTTTTTTTTTTATTTTTTATGTAAGGAAAACATTTGCCTTGATGTTCTATCATCCTTAGAACTAAATGTTTCTTGGTTAATTGGATAAACAATTTTTTCATTGCAGAAAACAAAGAGAACTTATTATCCCTTAAAAATCCCATACATCTGAGGACGTTCAAGATTTTCTGAGAACCCAACATTTTATACAGATTTTTGAGCATGCATAATTTTTTTGCCCATAAATGCCACCCACTCAGAAACAAAGGAACTAAAGTAGGCTGTAATTACTTCCCTGCACAAAAGATTCCAATTGCTTCTATCAAGAAATATTACATAATTATTATAACTCAGGGCTGTGATTATATATTTGTTCAAAGGAGAATCACACATAATAGCAAGGAGTGGGACTTATGGCTCCTTGCCTATTGTGTCAACTCATACATTCAAATTATTTGATTAGAAAACTAAATAAAGACCTCGAGTCCTAAACAACACTTTCTCATCAGTTGTCAGGATTGAAGGAAGTGATAAATGACGGGGCAGGAGTATTTGTATAGGAAAATTGGGGGAGCAGGAGAATAGAGAGGAGGGGCCATGTTGTGTTTCTACTTGTGTCCTTCCATCCAGCCCTCCATCCAGCCCTCCATCCCTTGAGCTATCAGAGCCTTGGGCATCCTCCATGAGTACACCTCACAAGGAATTTGCAAGGAGCTGATTAATAAGACCGTGTCTCCACAGAAGACAAAGGTCAGCCCGTGGAAGGCAGCAAGAAAAATCAACGCCTCCTCATGTTCTCGCAGACTCACCCTCTCCCCTCCCTCACACCAGCTGGGTTCCTGACTATTTGTAATACATTTTGCAGTGGAGGCAGGGTCTCTCTTCGCTGGGATGTGGGAGGATGAGGGGGAGGCAAGGCTTCACAGGGGCTTGCCATGTTTCTCAACACTTTTGCACGTCTGATTTAAATCGATCGCATCTGATGCACGCAACTCGTGCCTTGGATAACCCACACATCTTCCATGCCACCAGCACTTTGGATAAGTCCTCCTGCTTCTTGTCCTTGGATAACCTGTGCAAACCAAGAGGCAGATGGCTATCAAAACCAGGACAAACTGTTAGCTAAAGAGGGCAGCCTCTGAGGATGAGATGCTGCTGGGAGAAGATGCCTGAAGGTGACCTTTCCCTCCCAGAGAACATCACTCGGTGCTGAAGTGCAGCTCTCTCAACGCAGTCACCTGCTGCACTTAAGACAACAGCAGTCTGCATTTCCTGAAAACCGAGAAATAGAGTTTAAAAAAAATAAAAGGAAGATGTTTTGGGGCCTGCAAAATGCCATACTGATTAGAGTAGTACGAGAGAGAGGAGACGCTGATTCAAATTTTGGCATCAAATTCAGCATCTGCCTTAGCACACAGGGTCCAGCAATGCTGCTGCAAATGGGTCTGTGACCACTCACTGGCACTGAGCCAGAGCAGCTTCAAAGAGAAATGCCACAAGAAGCTGATTTTTCATATGTGAGTGTGCGTGTGTGTGTTCTTTTATTAGGAATTTTTGTAATTCTGCCTTGTAATAGCAGAAGGAATATCACAGTTTCCCCCAGTGTAACAAATCTAATGTGTCATACATATTGGATGGAAGTGATTTAACATGAGTGCTCTTTAATTTCATTGATCTCTT